>NC_056728.1:1209681327-1209811327 GCF_019279795.1 Protopterus annectens
GGATTCATTAAACTTCGTGCAGGAATAGTGCTATTCCTGCACGGAGCAGATCGTGCCTGTGTAGAACAACAGTGTGCCTTGCATATTAATGAAGGTGCACTGCTGTGTTATCTACACGGACATGATCCGTATGGTAATTCTAAAGCATCTACAGTGTCCGCGGACACTGTTATGTCAACATAACAGTGTCTGTGGACAAAATCAGTAAAGTAACACAAAAGCACAGCCCCCTCACAATAGTCCAGCACAGATGATGTCCAGAATGGCATGCCAGTGTACATGCTGGTATACCACATAAGTAACATGTTCCTGAGAGGAACATTTAAACCAATTCTCCCATGTATGATGTAGTTGTCCAGATGTCCTGCCCTAAGATGCATAAAGCAATGTGAATACCCCTACAGTAAATACAATAAAACACATATTTATTATTTTTTTTCTGTCCACAATAAAGTTTAAGCGTAGCAGAGCGGGTGTGCCATTGCAGAGCTATGCTCAGCCTAGCTTACACATCACAAGGAGCTAAATAGAAATATACAGCCAAAACTTGCAATGCAAATAGTGTAGTGGCTAGAGTATCTGCTTGAAATGCAGTTATTCATGGTTTGATCCCCAATGAAAACATTTAACTTTTATATGTGAAAGCACTACAACTTTTTTTTTTTTTTTTTATACTTAGGTAGTAAATAACATATATTTGTCAACCAGAGTAGCATAGTAAGTCCAAATGTGAGGTATCAGTGTAATATAGTTGTGAAACCCCTATATAAACACAAGTGTCCCATACAGTATAGTCACACAAAATGTAATGTCATGAAAGCACACAGGGGGATGTTTTGGAAGGTCTCATACATATTATAACATGTTATTAATGAGGAATGCACCCCACAATCCTGATAGTCCATAAAATGAAAGCTGAACAATGCTTTGTTGTGCTCAGCCCTGCTTAGCTGGTGTAAGCATTTCCCAAACATAAATGCTAAGCAAGAATTATTGTAGCTAAGCGGATTTGCACATTGGTAAGCAGTGCTTAGCATCTACCCCTTTAAGCAATGCCTACCTTAGGTCAGTGGGTTTTCCAGTTGCTTAGTTTTGCTCAGCATGTTCAAAATCATCCAATCATGGTAAAGGGCAGGAAATCAGCCTTATTTAAACCCCAAAAGGTTGGAATACAACCATAACCAGTTGTAGCTGATCACTGCAGGCACTATGGCTGGTGTTGGTGAAGGTGTGCACTTTTGAGTGCAGTGCTGAGGCATTCAGGAGTCCAGGGTAATGGCTGGACTCCTAGTAAAAGACCATGAAGGGAGACTGCTGCAGGACAAGTACCAGGGCTTCCAATACAAAGCGGAGGCCTGGGACCATCTTGCACATGACTTCACCAGTACCACTGGCATGCTTTGGACTGGTGACCAGGTCTGACACCACTTTGCTGACTTGGAGTATAGAAAGAGGGAGCTCTTGGACAGGTGGGTCCAAGATGCATGGGAAAAGAATGTCCCAGCTGTGTGTAAGTATCAGTATCAATAAGTGTTTTCCAAAGTCCAGCCTGTGTATGTGATGGATAGGTATTCATAAATGTTTCTCTATCTCCTGTACAGCTGCAGATGAGAAGGCCTTGAACATGGACTCCCATGCCAGCAGGCTGCTAAGGCTGTGTTGTGAGGCTGGTGAGTACAAATCTAGCTTGTAGTATTCAGGGCAAATAAATAGAAAGGAGTAGACTGTCACCTGTCAGTACTTAAAAATGGGTATGGTTTGTACTGAATAAACGAGACATTAGCAGAGTAATAGTGACATACAGGTATATATCAATAAAAGTGTCAGTACTTGTAAATAAAAGTCAAAACCCAGGACTGCTTGTGTTTACTTTGGTATGTGGTGGTATGAATCAAAATGTGTACAGTTTCTTCACAGCAACTATAGCTCTGAAAACATTAAATAATCAAGGCTCGTCTTACAAAGACTGTGTCTTACAAAGATTGTGGAGTTGTAAAACAGGAGATTAACTATATAAAATATTACATACATCAAGATCTGATACCTGAATAGTAATGTTGTGTTAACCAGTGTTTTCCAGACTGTGTTATGTCAAAGTATGAATAGACAGCATAAGAACTATCTGCCATGCACGAATGTCAGAATTACAAGGTCAGATTGTGCAACCAAGAGAGCTTTAGGAAGAAAACAGTCAAGCAAAAAAACAGCAGTTTCTCAGTAGCCCATTCTGATGAAACACAAACTTTTTTTTTTTTTTTTGCAAAAACAGGCAAGGTTCGAATGCTGGCAGTGGTAGTAAGCTGTATGCATAATTTCACCCAGGAATATGTGAATATGTGTAGAAACAGTCAGGTAGTGCCAACAGAAATTTTCTCTACAGGTCTGCCAGGTAAGAAAAGGTATATCTTAGCTGTAAGAAGGCTGTATGTATACACTGTGTTCAACACCCACTGTCCAACCCCACAGCTGAAAATAACAGCAAGATAAGTATGTACACCAAGTAGTCTCCTCCCAGAAATGTCCCTCAAGTGTCACGCTGTCACAGCTAGTGTTCACTGCTGCCCACACCATGGTGACCGATAAAAATCAAGGCAGTGTATGGCAGTAGCACACAAATACACACACACACAGTATCAGTGTATATATGCAACCCTGACTATTTGAATATGGGTAGAAACAGTCAGGTAGTGTTAACAGAAACTTCCTCCACAGGTCTGCCAGGTAAGAAAAGATATAAATTAGCTGTAAGAAGGCTGTAATTATACACTGTGTACAAACATACCACTTTCCAACCCAAGGCCATAGGTTGATGTAAAGTGAGGTACCTGAAAAGTAATGATTAGGGCAATAATCATTAAAGTTGTGATTAAAGTTGTGAGCAATTGAAGCCTATACAGTTGTTAATTGACACCCCCCCCCATCTGCACCAATAATCTAAACACAAAAATCAATGGGTACGTTTTTCACTAAACCTACTGTTGGGACATGTGTTCTACTGTTCTACAAATATTTAAACATTTGACTATTAATGTTTCCTGTTCAAATACTATCATTGGTGGCCTGTTGCTATCAATGTAACCTGCATGCCGTTATAATGCCCACTGTGGTTCTATATATGCATGTGTTCTGTTTGCTATGCAACTGTTCCAAATCTGTTGTTTTTGGTTAATGGGAATACCTATGCATGCTGTTATAACTAATCCTGGAATGTGCATTTCATGACTAACCAACATATGTTATAAAACTGCAATACCATAGCACATCTGGGAAGGCCGATCCCAGCAGATCTACCTGTTCCACTTCAACTAGCCATGGCACTGAGCCCCAGCACATCTGTGACCCAACCTTGGACCTCCTCGACTGCTGGTCCTGCACCACCTTCAGGTGGAACCAACTCAGGGGATGTGTCCCATCCCCCCTAGGAGGACACATGGACAGAACACAGTCATCCATTGTCAGGTCTGGGGATTGGTGTGTAGCGAGCTTTGAAAGTAGTTTGGAGATCTGCTACACCAACTTGAGGGTAACATGGAACATCTTGAGGGTCAGCCTGCCCCTCCTGCTCATCCCCCAACATAGCCACCTTTGGGGCCATGAAGGTGCAGTGGTGACTGCCCATGGGTGGGGACCTCAGTCCCACTGTACCCATTTGGGGGCTCATGGGCATCTGATTCCCAATCACCCTCACTGTCCAAGGTGTTTACCCCCTACATGTGTCATATACAACCTCTGCCTGCTCTCTTGTCTGTCTTCCTACCCAACCTACCTCACCAAATATTCCTACTATCCTTCCCCAAAATCTCACTCTCACCTTATAAAAAAAGGACAATTTGTTCCCACAAAAAAGGTCACCCCATACATAGCTGTCTGTTTCACACACGTGTCCACTGGACACATGTAATCTGGTCTAATTGGCTTAACAACACATTACTGTTGTCCTTACCCCTCCCTGTATCAGAGATGAACAGCTATGGACCTCCCCAACACCATCCTGCACATCCATAGCTACCTGTCACATTGTTTTCCCTCTGTGTGCCCCCTTTTTCACCACTTTCCTATCACTTTTTTCTTTTCTTTTAAAGAAATTAGCACATGGGTAAGCAGGGGTAAGCTGCAGTAAGCAGCGGTAAGCGGGTTTGCGCGATGCTAAGTGATGCCTACACAGATTAAGCAGTTTCCCATTTAACCATGTGTTGGCATTGCTTAATATTGCACAAACCTGCTTACAGCTGCCTAAAACAGCCTTAATCACCCTGTGTCCATCAGCCACTGTTCTGCCCAGCAACAAAATAATCAGCCCTGCCAAGTCTTGAACCCAGGACCCTGTACACCATATTAAAACAATTTACCACTACACCATCTGGGATGCAACCACAAATGTTTTTTTTTCAAGTATATCATTCAGTACAGGTATAATAGCAGGGAACAAACACTATTGAATCAGTCGTGTTTAGTATATATAAATATACACATATAGATGTGTACGGTGATAGATCAAATTTAAAAGTATATACATCAGATATATGGAGCTATACATATAAAACATATATGTATACAATATATACATATACATTGTTATATAAACATATGTATAGATATCTAAAAAGAATATATGTATATATCAGTATAAATATATGCAAAATAAAAAAAAAAAAAATATATATATATATATATATATATATATATATATATAGCCATAACATGTAGTGGAGTCATACCCAGCACCATACCCCTACCTCTTAGTGCAATAATTCTTGACAAAGGCTGTCAAAATGGTGGGACAATGGTCCAGGAACAGGGACATAATGTACATACTGCAGTTATAAATGTAGAATTTTCCTACAGTAACAGGGTTCATGTCAGCATACACGTCCAGAAGGATGTTCTGAAGCTGAAATGTATGTTGTCATTTACAGACAGAAATCCTCACAGCATCACAGTGATCTACCACAGAAATAAAAATAATGATTCTGTGGAAATGAACATAATATGAGCAATAATCCTGGACAGTCTGAAACAATCTGGCCAGTTGAGAGATATGCTCAGAACCCCTTAGTGCAACAAATCTGGACCAATCCTGACTGGGGGGGGGTAAAGCCATGAAACTGGGAACATATCCCAAATACTGGAGTAGATAGGGTGACACAGTTGATGAAGTAACACCCTCCTGTCTGTTGCACCATATATATTGACTGGAATAGCCCAAGTCCAAAATCAAACTGCTCCCCACTACTCACTGACATATATCTTCCAATCATCCTACTGATGTGTCGGACATACACAACATGTATGGGGCCAGGCAACAGTATATCTGAAAAATACTGGGACATAACATTGCAGTAGGGAAACTACACTTAGGTGCTAGGCATGTTACCAAGTGCTGTCTAACCTACAGGCAGACTGACACATGTAATTGCCAATATAGCAGGCACTGCAGGGATGTAACAGCACTGGCCAACAGACACCTGCATGAAAGTGCATACCCAGAACCAATCTCACCAAATTCGAAGTGACATACTGATAAGCCACAGGAACAGTAGAGTATATGGACTGCGTGAACAAAATCATCAGCATGTTTGCCACTCACACACTATCCCTATGTATACTGGCCCAATTCACAGTGTAGTCTGATGCCTGACTGTGGTATGGGACATGTCTCAGTCTGTGCCTACAAACATATACAACTGATAGAGCACCAGAAGCTGGAGCAGCATGCAAAGTCTGATAGAAGAGGACCCTCAACACTTACATCTACCCCACCACACACACACACAAAAGCCAAATAACACATTCACAATACAATCCTAGACAATCCTGACAGTCTGTCAACAACTGTCAGAAATACACAGTCCTCTCAACTGTATAGAGTCCCACAGAATGTCTAGGCTTCATCCTCATATATAAGGCCTTCTGCACGTAACATGTCTGGCAGTCTGATACATCACTGGGATGATATCTGGAATGAAGTCATTATATAATGATATACTGCACCTATACACCTCTTACAGCATGGCATCTTGACAAAGCCTGACATATTTGGGGCAGAGGCCCAAACACAGTCATTATATTACTGCCATAAACTGAGAAAGTTGCTGGTGTAACAGGGTTGTTGTAACATATCTGTTCTGAGGGATATGAAGTCAGAAACACACATGGATGTTACCATTTACTGACTGCTATCCTCAGTGAATGCCACTGAATTTCCAAGGCCAAAAAATGTGTGAGTAACACACCAAATATAAAGGTCCAAACTCTGGCCATTCTGAGGATAGCTCTACATTTGGAAGTTATGTCAGCCAAATAACACTATCAGACTTAAATTCATGCAGAGCAGCCATGTCCACAGAAACCATGCCAAACTAGCATTAGTTCAACTGTATAACAGGAATACTTACATTCTGTCAATATGTCTGGAACATTCTCCCCCAGTTTGTTGGGCTGTCTCCACAGTGTTTGTCATAAGAGGTATTCCCAACTACAGTCTGTTATGCTGTTTGTCACACACATCTCCATAAAGTACTGCTCCCAGGCAAGAAAAAGGGGCAATGCCCACATGAAGTACTCAGTTATAGGAGTGTGTTTCCATGCTGTTGGGTATGGGAATGATACCACAGCTGTTCCACATGCAATTAGTAAGTGGGGGACTCCAAGTGGTGCACAGGCCATCATAGGTTCATAGGTTCATAAGTAGGTACTAGACTATCGGGTCAAGGGCCTATGTAAGCCTAGCCAACCAGGTTCCATGGCTTACGCCACCCAAGAAAGTTATTTTCCTGTGCCACTGTCGAGCAGAGACACAGAAGTGATCCCCGGGGTGTATTTCCTATTTCCCATCCACTCATCAAGATTTTTCTTGAATAGTGCTAATGAAGAACTTTGCTTGACATAGATGGGTAGCTTGTTCCAGAGTATAGGAACTCTCTGGGACAGGAATCTATCCCTCCAGTGTGTCCTGTTTATTGTGGTGACAAGGTTTAGGTCCCTAGAGCGTGTACCTCGGAAGGATTGGGATCTCTTTAGATGTAGCAAGTTCAACAGCTCTGGGTTTGACATAGCTTATTATGTTAGGCAGAGATCACCTCGGAGTAGGCGATATGCTACGGAGTAAAGCTGGAGTTTTTTGAGGTGGTCAGTGTAGGGCATTTGTTTGAGGCCAGTAATCCTCTTTGTGAGGTACTTCTGTGGCCTTTCCAGCTGCTGCAGATGTCTTGTGAGGTACATTCCAAAAGGGGCATTGTACTCTATAATAGGTCTAATGAGTGTCAAGTAGAGGGGAACAATGACGTCTTTTTTCCTGGATGAGAACCCTTTTATGATCAGGTGTGCCACGTAGAAGGACTTCCTGACTACTGTGGCAATGTGACTATCAAAGGAGAGGCTACTGTCACCTGGTTCCCAAGGTCTCTTATCATGCATTCAGTGTTAAGTAGATTGCTGCCTATGTGGTAGTTCATGGGTACAGCGTTTTTACCAAAGGGGATGACACTGCACTTTTTGGCATTGAGCTTGAGGCCATGGCTCTGACACCAGGCATCTGTCTCAGTGAGGCCCTTCTGTAGGATGTCCACATCATTTGGGGACTTGACTATGGCTCCTAGTTTGCAGTCATCTGCAAACTTCATTAGCCAGAGGCCTTCTGTGTTAGCCTGTACTTCAGAGAAGTAGATACCAAACAGGAGAGGTCCCAGGACGGAACCCTGTGGTACTCCACTTGTCACTGCTTTGAGGTCAGATTTGGAGTCTGCAACTTTTACAGTGTGGGTTCTGTCAGTGAGCCAGTTGGCAACCCATCTTGTGACATATTTATACCTAGTTTAGTGAGTTTAGCTATAATTCCAGAATGGGGGATGGTGCCAAAAGCCTTGGCGAGGTCAAGATAGGCTGAGTGAACTACCTTACCCTCATCCACAGCTTTGGTGACTGCCTCAAAGAAGCCGATCAGGTTCAGGAGGCATGATCTGCCATTCTCAAACCCGAACTGGGTGGGATCCAGAGTTTGAAGGTTACCAATGTCTTTGTTTATGAGTTCCATGATGATACATTCCATGGCCATGCAGACCAGGCTCGTCATGCTAATAGGTCGATAGTTCCCGGGATCAGTGGTGGCTCCCCCTTTGTGGAGTGGGTTAACTGTTGCTGTGCGCCATTCATTGGGCACAAAGCCTGATGCAAGGCTATTATTGAACATGATGTTTAAGTGGGGAGTAAGTTTGTTCTGAAGTTCATGTAAAATGCAGCCTGGGATGTTGTCCGGTCCCATGGATGCTGTATTTTTGGTTTTAGAGAGTGCAGTTTTTACCTGCATAGTTGTGATTACAGGGACTCTGCATTCTTCCTGTATAGATATGGGCCCTTTAGGGGGTGAGAGGGGGGTAAAGTTAGCATTGAACCTATCTGCCAGGATTTTGGCAATATCAGTTGGTTCTGTAATTTTCATGCCTTTGTGCTGTAACTCAGAGCAGATCTGGGTGTTGCCATCTAGATTCTTGACATAGCTATAGAATGCTTTGTGGTTGTCCTTGGATTTAGTGGTGATTTTGTTTTCGTAGCTAACTTTGGAGGATCTTATAAGGGATCTCAGCTTTTTACTGAGGCTGACCAGGGAGCTCCTCCACTCATGGGATTTTACTCTCTTTTGCAACAGTTTCTTCCTTCTGTTGTACAGTTTGTTTATGGCAGGGGACCAACAGATTGGCTTCCTTTTTTTTGAGGATAGCATCTTGATTCTGTTTGGGATAGCATGATCCATGCACTCGTTTAAGTGCTTATGGAGTGCATTTGTGTAGGATTCAGCAGTTGTAACTATATTGTCCATCTGCATGGGTGTCATGAAGTTTACCACTTCTGTTTTAAGAAGCATGAAGTTGGCTTTGGAGACATTTTTACTGTGGTTTCCTTAATGGGAGTGGGGGTGGGATGTGGATATCAAGGGTGATAAGCTTATGTTCAGATCGGACCAACAAGGAGTTGACTTCAGGTGTGGAACACCGGTCACTCATGTTGGTAATGACTAGGTCTAGGATATTGTTACCCCTGGTGGGGGTGTGGATAAGTTGATCTAGGGCATTGGTGCTTATGAATTCCAGAAAGCGTTGAGCTAAGGAGTTGGTACATGAGTAGTTTTCCCAGTTAATGGTGGGGTAGTTAAAGTCATCCATTATTAGGGTGTTTGGTTGAACCCTAATATTTTCCAGTACATCAAGTAAAGAGGAGTGGGAATCCTGGGGCATGGTGCGGGATCTGTAGCAAGCTACAATTTGGATTGCAGTTTTGCCCAGAGTTAGTTGCACTTGGATAACCTCGGATGCATTATGCTGAGCAACTAGCCTGGAGGTGTGGATATCCTTAATGAATATGGACACACCTCCGCCTTTAGTGTTTCAGTCCAGGTTACATGGCCGAAAAGTGTGGTATGAGTTATAGCCTGGTAGTGCAGGGGTGATCTCTGGAGCCTTGACCCATGTCTCAGTCACTGCACAGATATTGATGTTCTCCATTTTAAGGAGTGCCCCAAGTGAGTGCATTTTGAGATTTAGACTTCTAGCATTGAGTAACATATCCCTCAGTTTTTGCTTGCCTGTTTAGCTGCTCATGAGCATTACCTACTAAAGGCAAGATGTCTCTACAAAACAGATGTATATCCTACATCTGTCTCAGAGAGAGAGAGAGAGAGAGAGAGAGAGAGGAAGGTAGACAGAGACACACACACAGAAATAAACAAAAAGACACACACACACACACGCACACAGACACACACACACACACACACACACACACACACACACACACACACACACACACACACACACAGACTGATGGAGTATACCAAATGAACCTAAAACGAATAAACACAGCTATGTCAAACAATCAAGCCTGTAATGGAATGTAGTAGGGGGCATGTAAATGTGGAAAATAGGAAGTTCAAACAATATTATGTCTCAACAACACATGATTCTGTAATGATATATTGCAGAGCAGAATCTATGGCCATAGAAACTGTGTCTGTCTGCAGTGACATAGAAAACAGCTCAGGGCCCTGAGTCACCCCAGGAAAGGATGGCTCTAATATAACTACTACTGGAGTGTGTGTTGCACAATACCAACTATGACACTGCTATGCCACACCCAGTGCAAATCATACCATCAGTAACTCTGTTACATCCAGCTCTCACTTGTGCCTCTTTTTCAATGCCAATATCTCCAACCCATATTACATAGCTGGTCTCACTACCCTCTTGTAGACCTTCTCTATCACTCTGAATGGTACTTGTCTGTAACAAATCACACATGACACTCTTCCCCAACACCCACATCCTGCCTGTACTCACGTTGTCACCTCTCCCCCACACTCACCATTACTCTGAACAGTTGTTCCCAAGTATTTACACCTATCCACTTTAGCAAACTGTAGTCCCTGCATCCTGACCATTCCTCAATCCTCCCTCCCATTCACACACATATATTCCATCTTAGTCCTGCTGACCATCATTCCTCCCCCTCTAGACCATACCTCCACCTCTCCAGGGTCTCCTCAACCTGTTCCCAACTTTCACTACAGAACACAATGTCATCTTCAAACAGCACAGTCTAGGGGGATTCCTGTCTGATCATGTCTATCAACCTGTCCATCGCCACTGCAAAGAAGAAAGGGCTCATAGCTGATCTCTGATGTACTCCCACCTCCACCTTAAACACACCTTTCACTCCCAATGCAGAACTCACTGCTGTCACACTAGCCTTGTACATATCCTGTAGCATTCTTACAGATTCCTCCACCACTCCTGACCACCTCATACAATACCACAACTCCTCTATAGGCATCCTGTCATATGCTGTCTGTAAGTCCACAAAGACACAACGAAGCTACATCCAACCTTCTCTATATGTCCCCATCAACACTCTCAGAGCAAGCATTGCATCTGTACTGCACATTCCTGGCATGAAACCATACTGCTGATCAGCAATCTTCACCTCCCTCCTTAGCCTAGCTTCCACCACCCTTTACCATTACTTCATACTGTGACTGATCAGTGTTATCCCTCTGTAGTTACTACAGCTCTACACACTACCCTCATTCTCATAAGCAGTATCCAAACACATTTTATCCACTCCTCATGCATCCTCTCACTTTCCGAGATTACAGTAAACAATATGGTTAAAAAGACTACTGCCATTTGTCCTAAACACCTCCATGCTTTCACAGGTATGTTATCTGGACCAATAACCTTTCCATTCTTAAACCTCTTCATAGCTATCCTTACATCCCCTTTGATAATCTGTTTCACATCCTGATTCACCATACCCACATCATCCAACCTTCTCACTATCTCATTCTCTTCATTCAACAGCCCATAAAGTACTGTTTCCACCTGCTCAACACACTCTCCTCGCTAGTGAGTTCACTTCCACCATTATCCTTTCTCAGCCATATCTGCTGCACATCCTTCCTAGCTACATGTCTCTGTCAGGCCAATTGGTACAGGTCCTATTTTCCATCCTTGGTGTTCAACCTGACATACATCCCTTCAGATGCCCCATCCTCAGCCTTTGCCATCACTCTCTTTGCCATGCACCCCATCTCCCTATATACCTGTCTACTTTCTGCATCTGTCTGACAATCCCACTTCTCCTTGGCCAACCTCTTTCTCAGTATACCCCCTGTACTTCCTCACGCCACCACCAGGTCTCCTTGTTCTCCTTCCTCTGTGCAGATGTCACACCAAGACCTGATCTACTCTTCTCCCTTACTAACTTGGATGTAGTTACCCAGATATTTGCTAACTCTTCACTGCCACCCACTGCCTGTCTTAACTCTTCCCTGAACTCAACTTCACAATCACCCTTTCTCAGTATCAACCATTTGATCTGTGGAGCCACCTTTTCACTCCTATCACCAACAGCATCCCACAGACCAACCTTCCATGCTGCCTAACTACACTTTCCCCTGTCACCACTTTACAGTAACCAATCCCCTTCAAACAGGCCCACCTGCATAAGAGATAATCCACCTGTGTGCATCTTCCTCCACTCTTGTATGTCATCCTATACCACTCAGTCTTGTAATACTATGTATTCACCATGCCCATGTCCAACCTCTGCTGCAAACTCCACCACCATCTCACCTTCTTTATTCCTTTGCTTAACACAATACCTACACATCACTTCTGCATCTCCTCTGTCCCCTTCACCAACATGACCATTAAAATCGGCTCCAATCACCACTCACCCTTGGGTACACACATCACCACTTCATCAAACCACAGCAAAGTACGTCTCTCTCATCCATCACACACACAATTAGCAAAGCATATGCACTAACAACTATCAGCATTACACCATCAGTTCCCAGCCTCCTGAACATCACTCTACCCGACACATTTATCACCTCCACAAATACTCTTGGCATAATGTTCCTTCAGGTTAACCCCTATACCATTTCCCCTCCCATACACACAATGATAGATGATAGAACTACTTGTACCCAACTCCAATACACACAGCTGTACACCACTTCCATCTGGTCTCTGGCACACACAATATATCCACCTTTCCTCTGTCCAGCATATCAGCTAGATCTGTCCCCATACCAGTCATACTCACAACATCAACAGTTCCTACCCTCACTACCACATACCTAGCCTTTCACTTCTCTGCCTGCCATATGCGCATCAGACATCCTCCAGGGTATGTCTGTGAATGCAAAGGCTACTGCACTATCAAATAACATATATGTGTTACAGCAGTATGAATAAAGTGCCACTAATTGCGGCCCATACCCCACCATGTATGTGTGTTGCCCTACAGATGTCCTGCCCTAACTGGTTGACATGACTGACAGAGAAACAAGGCTATCATTACGGTGTACCATACTGACATAGAACAGAAATGTATAGCAGGTATTACCTGTGCATAGGTATGCATAGGTAGGTGTACCTGGCTGCTTCATAACAGCTGACATGGGATGCAAAATGTAGGTGAATAAGCTGTACATGTTGTACACGTGTGTAACTTTAGTTTCTATGCATCCAACAGAGTTACACTTCTGCAGCTACTGGTTGTGTCATTGTCCTGACACAGACATGGGTAATATAATAAGCATGAGTATCACGTTGAAATTGTAGAGGTGGCCAACTGTGTTCTGACACTGTGTCCATGCCTACTATAAACAGATATATGACCCTCCATATAGCTGTATGGCCCCAGCAAAACCATACTTGTAAAACCTGTCTCCACCAAAGTAGAGAAAACCCCTTTGCTGGAGAGCAGCAATGCACAAAGCACATAATGTGATGCTATATTGATTGTACAGGACAAAGTAGGAGCAGGCATCAACTGGGCAGCAGGTCAACCTTTGAAAGAGCACATTAGGTCACAGGTGGATTACTGTAAGGCTAACTATGAGTACAAATTGGACACATCCACTAAGGGCAATCACAAGGCCATCTTCACATATGTCTGCAGTCTCAGAGGCACCATACCAACTCAACCTTTATTGGTGTCTAATCACACCATAGCTACAGCCAACTTGCTGCAGACAGGTTTAGGGCAAACATTACCCCTGGCTCACCATCAGTATAGGTGGATATGTACAGCACATGCACCCCTCCACTCATCATCATGGATCAGGTGAAAACTGTCTAATCAAAGTTGAGAAAAGCAAGTCCCCTTGGGGCCTGATAACATTCCTGTCTGCATCCTACATGAATCCAGGCATATGCTTCAGGTTCCATTACACACTGTATGCAAGCAAACCCTGAGCACCATTGACATCCCATCTGCAAGGAACATGGTCACTGTCATCACTCTGCACAAACGTGGATGAAGAATGGTGGTTTATGCAATGTAGTGGCTCTCACTGGAGGGAACATGACACATCAAGACCAGGAGTACAATGCATGTTCATGCAGTGCTGCCAGGTATAGGGGTATGATGTGTTTGTAAGTGGTGGCTAATTATAGTCTATATGCATGTGCTGGCTCTTTAAAGAACTCTGGGCAATGTCTGAGGTCCTGTGATGTATTTCCATGTGTATGTCCTCCAAGTGTCATGCAGGGGCAAATGCCTTACACTGATGTGGAGACAGCATCCATCACAGAAGTTGTAATCTTAAACAATGCCATCCTTTCTGGCCGTAGCTGGCAAAATCTGCAGGAGTGGACTGCCCTGTCAGATGAGATCATCCACAGAGTGAATGTGTTGGGCCACCATGGACGCACATACGATCGGGTCAGGCATAGAGCAACTGACCTGAGACATCATGCTTGGCAAAGGGTTGCTGCTCTAGTGAGGGACTGTACTGCTACCGGTGGGGAGCCAGCTACACAGGCCCCACTTACGGCAACAGAGGAGCTCCTTGCCAACCTTGGGGTAGCCCCCACACAAACTCAAACATGGGAAACAGCAGTTGTGTAGGTGGGTGGCACACAGGCAACAGGTGAGGAGCAGCTAGGTAACTCCAAAGTGCACATCAATGTAATGAGGTAGCATTTAAACTGTTTTCTACAGACACTCTAGATGCATATGTCAGTGCAAAATGGATTAGTGGCTGGGGTGTAGTAATGCACACAAGTCCACATCTATGGTGAAGGATAGCAAATTGTGTAATATCATAGTGTGTACTGTACCTGTGCAGATACGTAGCATTCATCTTGTACCAATGACTAATGTGAATCTGCTGACAATACCTCTCCCTCACAACTACATAGGTCCCTCTGGTCTGCACATAGGACAGCTGCCTGAACCCAGTAAGTATGGGGTTTCCCTGTTGTAGCTCACCAGTACCTCAGGTATGCTAAAGTTAATGCATGTGACCATGCACACAACTGTTACACTCAGCCATTTGGCAATATCTGCATGTTCACCTGTGGTGTTGTTTACTGCATTGCATCATGGTGGTCACGACAGGGGTCTATTTGCAGGAGATGTCACATATCTGTAGCATACCTCACAACCTGTCATTGCAGGACACCTGAACAAAGACCGACAAAATGGGGGGACAAAGGCTCAAAACTATAAATTAGTGGTACAGAGTGCATATAAATCATGTACATACCTGTTAGAATGCCAGGTATGTGTGATATACAAAAATGACAGCACATTAGACAAGTTCAGAATACTGCCAAACATCCATGTGACCAATAACATGTACAATTCAATTGTAAAGCAAAAAATCTGTTAGGGGAACAATAATGACACATAACAATATTACAACAACCTAGATGCATATGTGTGCACAGGATGAAGCTAGTACTGTGTTGAGGCAACTTTCAATATAACTACAGCAGTACATCTTACTGGGTACAAAACAGCCATCAATTACAGAGGCTCTTTGATTAACAGCAACTAACATTCAGCTGTCCTACCAGGATTATCCTAACATATACCCAATTGCCTGCTACAGCAACAGCCATGGTTAACATAAAGCTGACAAACCTGCTAAGGCACCACATGTTTGAGATGTATCAGCCTGGAGAAGGGTATCAAAACATTTCCATAGCATTGCACATACAATGGAACACAAGTGCAGACAGTCATCAAAAGGTGTTGAAAATATGGGGCTACAGTGACATTGCAAAGCAGTGGACATCCCACCAAAGTCTGTGAGAATACAAGACCAAAACTAGCCAGGGAGGCTGTCAGGAGCCATACAACAACAGTGTAGCAGGAATCTCCAGCAAGTACTGGGTGTGTACTACATGTCACAACAACCTTCCATGGTCTCCGTATGTCCTGCCTATAGGGTAGGGTTGAAAGATGGCAGAAGTTCCTCACACCAAACAATATCCAGGCCTTTTGAAAGTCTGACAACAATAAATCAGGTCTGCAAAAAGCAAGTGGGAACATTTATTATGGTAATATGGGACCATGGTTGCACTCAATGGCCACAATTCTGACAGGTGTGTTTGGCACAATATCACCACTGCACATCACCACAACAATACCACCCTCATGGTGAAGCATGGGTATGGCAGTGTCCTGCTTTGGGGTTGCTGTTCAGAAGCTGGAACTGGGGCTGTAGCCAAATTAAAGGGGATTATGAACAGTTCCAAACACTGGTCCCTTGTGGCTCCAAAATGTTCCGGTGTCTGCCACATAGCTGTGGATGGTGAGGAATTCCACCTTTCCACACAAAAATGGCCCAAACCATACATCGATATCAACAAAAGGATGGCTTCATCAGAACACATGAAATGTTCTGCACTGGCTGAGTCAGAGCCCACACCTATATCCAATAGGATATATACAGGGCAACCGGAAGAGGGCGGTGCACAGGGGATGCCCTTGCAATCTGACATAGTTGGAGGTGTTTTGTAAGGGAGATTGTGCAAACATTGGCAAGTCAAGATGTGCCATGCTGATATACACCTTCCCAAGAGGACTGCATACTCTGACAAAATCAGAAGTTGCTTTAACAGAGTATTACTTTAAGGGTGTGCACACTCATGCAACCAGCCTATTGTACCTATTTCAGTTGCCAGATGTTACCTGTAACTGATGTGTATGTTCTTCATTTGGATTGCCCAGGTCATATGTCATATGAAATGATAGCAATGTTATGACCTTATTTCTGAGGTCTCATGTGATATATCATGAAAACCTGGCATGTTAACAGGTGTGTGTACACTTACTATATCCACTGTAAGTTTGGGAAGTTGTTTGAGTAACCGGCTTTGTTTTAAAGTACATGTACTGCAGGTTATGCAGTTTACACCTCCAATTAGGACATTACTTAGTGGCACCAATCCACAGGCCGACACAGTAATGTATCAGACAAACACAGGAGTTATGAGGATCAGACCAAACATATGAGCCACACATGTAGATATTCAGCAAAACCCTATACAGTCGGGGGTATGTTCTATAGGGGTAGCCACAGTGCTATACAGGTGAACAACAATAATTTACATGGATGCAGTGTGTGATAGGTGAAGGGACATCACCTACTAACACCACTCTCGTATCCCAGAGGTATATATTAGTAATAACTGTAATTGGAAAGGGCTGCACTGCTTGATGCTGAGGGTCCATCCAGAGTGTGCATGTTATTATCTGACTGTGTGTCGTGAATGCCCCCGGTCAGCTAATGTGAGGTATGTGTAATGCCTTTGAGGCACCTCACGTGTGTGTGTGTGTGTGTGTGTGTGTGTGTGTGTGTGTGTGTGTGTGTGTGTGTGTGTATACCAGCAGAACTGATAGTGCCAGTAGTGAATTACATATGTTGTTTTTCCCTCACAGGTGGACATGGTGGCTGCAGTCCCTCCCACCCTGATACTGATGTTAGTCTCTCTGCAGACTCTGACAATGATGATACTCATATTGAGGCACAGGAGGGGTTGTCAGGGGCTGATACTGTACCATCAGTTGGCATCCCACTATTGTCAAACCCATCCCTGCACACAGTCACAATGCCCACACATACCCTTTTACCTGTGGCCACAGATAATGGACAGTTGGTGGGTGGTGGCATGGAACAGGCTACTGTGGTGACTATGGCAAATGAGGGTGCAGGCACTAGCCATAGCCAGAGTGCTGGTGAGGTCCCACACAGGCAGATGGACAGGGGTACTCAGAGGAGGATTGCAGCCCGTCATGCCCATGTTGCAAGTGCCACAGCAGCAGTCACCAGATGCATGTTTCAGGCTGTCATGGGGGAACAGGCATGTAATGAATGTAATACCAGACATATATGCAGGATCATGGATGAGCACGTTCCTGGTATCCATGACAATATGAACTCACTGCAGCCATCTGTTAGCATACTAGGGTCATGGATAGATGGTGGGGGGAGACCTTGGTACTCCTCGACTGTGGAGCATCTGTGCCTGAGCATTTGGTGGATACTGGCCAGCAGCCATGTGACTGTAGGGCAGCACAACAATCAGCTGAAGGTCTACGTGGCCACGCACCATCACATTCCCATGCTGGCAGTACCACAAGCACTACTGAAGGGGGGGGGGTGCTGTCCATGGCACTATGAAGCATAGGCATGTGATCCTGGCCAGTCCCAAAAGTGATATGTATCCAACAGGCAGCAGTCACCAGCTGGGAGTAGTACTGCATTTGGACTTGGCCCTGGTGGTGCTGGTGATACCCTTGGCAGGCCCAGTTCCCATGTCTGTGGCCAGAGACGGTGAACTGTACACCTTGTCATGTACGGCCAACAGCTGTCCAAAATACACCTGTTTAGGGTGCCCATATAGCGTGGCTCTGTGCATACAAACACACAGACACATTACCATCAGAAAAGTCACCTCTCTACACACACACACGCACATATATGCACACACACACACACACACACACACACACACACACACACACACACAAACACACACACCACCAGCACTGCACTGCCCATTTAATGAACACACCCCCCCAACACACACACACATGATGTCAACTGTGTGCTCCAGCCTAGGCTTCTGGCAAACCCACACAACTCCCTGCGCATATGACAACACCTGTGCTACATCCATGCCATCCACACCATCAATGCAGGGACATGCTTATATGACTCTGATGCACAGGGTGACTTTAGTACAGTGTAACTATTTAATGCTGTGTAAGATGCTGTCATCTGGCATTTGTAATGGGAACACATCAGAGTGTGTGTATACCTTTTCAGCCATGATGCATTATTGGTGTTAGTAACACTAAGCCAATGTGTTCTCACATGCTCTATTCTGTTTGTGTTCCAAGTGTATGTATGTCAGCAGGATGTGGCCCTGCAGACATCACCAACACGGGGTATGGCAGTGTAATAACACATTGACCATGTAATTTTCAGGGTACAGCTGTATCTGCACACATTTCCCAGGACTGTGCCTCATAGATTATAGGGCTGAGGGGTTGTATCTCAGTCTATGGTGGTTGACATCAGCTCTAGTATAGTGGATAATGGTAAGTGTGGTGGGTGGAATACACCTCAGATTGCTAACATCCTCAACCCCAGAGGATATTGCGTCTACCAAACACACAGTAAATACTGTTCACATACACATGCACACACACACACACACACACACACACACACACACACACACACACACACACACACACACACATATATGCACGCACAGGATCACAGTTGCCAGTGTTGTGCTTGGGACCCCTACCCTTCAAGTTGTGGTATCATGCTATTATGCAGTTATTGAAAGTGGCACAGGACTACTAGTGTGATGAGTGTTACAAGGTGTCTGTAAGGTGAATAACATCAAGTTGCCTTGTGGGGTATGGCAATGGTGGCTGTACTGGGTGTGTAAGTACTCATAATAGTGTTGCATACAAGTCTACATACTCACAACCACTGCTATACACATCAATGCACACACACACACACACACACACACACACACACACACACACACACACACACACACACACACACACACATGCACACATGCACACACGCACACAACCACACACACACACACACATACACGCACACACACTTGCCAGTACTGACATTAGCAGACCAACCTATCTTGTTATTCATACCATACTATTCCATACTGTTGCACAGGGCTTATAGGGCTGAAGAGTGTCTACAGATATGGTTGACGTGAACAGCTGACCTCATACAGTAGACTTAGGAATGTGTACTGTGTGTACCATGGCATAAAATATGAATTCATGCCCATCCAATGGATGTCATTCGCACACACACACACACACACACACACACACACACACACACACACACACACACACACGATACTTTTCTCTTACACACATTTGCCAGGAGTGGGAGTAAAAGCCCTACCTATCAATTTATTTTTACTACATCGTTACGCATTTATCGCATGTGCCATGGAGGTTATGGGTTGCCACTTATCCAAATGTACTTCTAAGGCAAGGGACATCACCACGCCTTGCAAATTATGACAATGGGGGATGTACTGGGTAAGAGAGTCCACAAAAATACTGTAACCTACACTCCTTAAAATGGAGAACATCAACATCTGTGCAATGACCAAGACCTGGTTCAAGGCTCCAGAGAGCACCCCAGCACTATCAGGCTATAATTCATAGCACACCTTTCGGCCCCTAAATCTGGACCAAAGCACTAAAGGCAGTGATGTCTCCATATTCATAAAGGATATGCACACCTCCAGACTAGTAGCCCAACATAACACATCAGAGATACTTCATGTACAACTAACACTGGGTAAAACTGCAATCCAGGTTCTAGCCTACTATAGATCCCCCACCATGCCCCAAGACTCCCACTCCACATTCCTAAACACACTGGAAAATATTAGGGTACACCCCAATACCCTTATACTGGGAGACTTTACCCCTCTATTAACTGGGAAAATTACTCATGTACCAACACACTTGCTCAACTTTTTCTGGAATTCATTAATTCTATTGCCCTGGACCAGCTCATTCTTACCCCCACCAGGGGTCATTACTAACATGGGCATCCATTGCTCTACACCAGTAATCAACTTCTCCCTGGTCAGATCTTACCACAAGCTAATCACCATGGATATCCACATCCCACTCTCACCCCCCAAAGGAAACCACTGCAAAAAAATTCTCCAAAGCCAATTTTGGACTTCTAAAAACAGAGGTGGCTAACTTCACAACACTCATGCAAATGGAAAATAGGTGCATGACTAAATCATACACCAAAGCAATGTATGAGCCCATACACAAGTGCATGAAACGGGCCATGCCAAACAGAACCAAGACGCTCTCCTCCAAAAAATGGAAGCAGTCTGGTAGTCCCCCAACATAAACAAACTCTACAACAGAAGGAAAAAGCTGTTGCAGAAAAGGGAGAACTCCTAAGATTGGAATATCTCCCTTGTCAGCCTAGCAAAAAACTGAGATCCATCATCAAAATCCTCTAAAGCTAGCTATGAAAACAAAATTGCTGCAGATTCTAAAGACAACCACAAGGCATTCTATAGCTATGTCAAGAATTTATAGGGCAATACTCAGATATGCTCTGAGTTACAGCACAATGGCAATACATATACAGAACCAACTGATATTGCCAACGTATTGGCCGACAGGTTCAGTGCGATCTTTACCCCCCTTTCACCCCCTAAAGGGGCTATCACAATACCTGAGGAAAACCAAATCAGACTAAAAACTGATGTACTGAATAAACAAAAGAAAGAAAAAACACACCAAATCCAAGGATTAAGTTAGCACTTTTGTTTACTATCTCAGCAAACTTCTTCAATACCTGAGGAATGTCAAGTCCCTATTATCATGGCTACTCAGGTAAAAACTGCACTGCCCAAAGCCAAGGATACAGCTTCCATGGGACCTGATAATATCCCTGGCTGTGTTCTACATGAATTAGAAAGTTGACTGGCATCACACCTGAGTACCCTGTTCAATCACAGCCTCATTTTAGGCTTTGTTCCTACTTAATGGTGCACTGCTATGGTCATCCCACTCCACAAAGGGGGAGCGACTACAGACCCTGAGAACTACCACCCCCTTAGCCTGATGAGTCTAATATGTAAGACTATGGAGCGTATCATCATGGACCTTATAAATAAGGACATAAGGAATCTCCGAACTCTGGACCCCACACAGTTTGGGTTTGTGATAGGTAGATCATGCCTGCTCAACCTGATAGACTTCTTTGAGTCTGTCAACAGAGCTGTGGATGAGGGCAAGGTAGCTCACATAGACTACCTAGATCTTGCCACGGCCTTCGACACCATCCATCACTCAGGAATCATAGATAGAATCGCTAAACTAGGCATAAATCCCTATGTCATAAGATGGGTTGCCAGCTTACTCACTAATAGAACCCACACTGTGAATGTAGCAGACTCCAAATCTGGCTACTGACAAGTTACAAGTGGTGTCCTACAGGGATCAGTCCTAGGTCCTCTCCTGTTTTGCATCTACTTCTCTGAAGTTCAAGCCAACACAAAGGGACTCTGGCTGACCAAGTTCGGAGATGATTGCAAACTGGGAGCCATTATTGATTCTTCAACTGATTCTACAAAAAGGCCTCATTGACACCAATGACTGGTGCCAGAACTATGGCTTTAAGCTCAATTCCAAAAAGTGCATTGTCATTCCCTTTGGGCAAAAATTCGGTGCCCATGAACTATCACATAGGCGGTAGTCCACTAAACACCAAAGGTGTGATAACAGACCTGGTGACACAGGTTGACAGCAACCTCTCCTTTGACAACCACATTGCCACTGTAGTCAGAAAGTCCTTCTATGTGGCACATCTCATTACAAAAGGTTTCTCATCCAGGAAGAAAGAGGTCATAATCCTTCTCTACTCATCCCTCATTAGACCTATTATAGAATACAATGCCTCATTTGGTATGTACCTCACTAGACACCTAGAACAACTGGAAAGGCCACAAAAATACCTCACTAAGATGATCTTAGGCCTTAGACACAGGCCGTATACAGACAGACTAAAAATAAACAGCTATCCTCTGTCTCCTATCGCCTACATAGAGGCAATCTCCGCTTGACCTACAAAGCCATGTCTAACCCAGAGCTGCTAGATATGCTACACCTAAAGAAATCCCAGTCTCTCTGTGCCACATGCTCCAGGGACCTAGACCTCATTACCACAATAAACAGAACATGCTGGAGGGACAGGTTCCTAACCCAGAGACTTCCCATACTATGGAACAAACTTCCCATTCATGTCAAGCAGAGCACTTCACTGGCCCTCTTTAAGAGAAATCTTGACGAGTGGATGGGCAATAGAAAGTTCATCCTGAGGATCACTTCAGTGGCCTTGTTTGACATGGGCACTGAGAACTAACTTTGGGCGGCATGATGCCAGGGAATCTTCTTGGGCTAGGCTTATATATCCTCCAGGGCCATTAGCCTAGTACACACCTATGAATCTATATACACACTTACACACAATAATACACAAACATTTGCCAGGACTCATACTAGAACCCCTAGCTCCGTGGTTATTGGTATTATAGTGTTATGCAGTTACTGCACACACTTCAGAGCTTATAGGTTGGGGAGTGTCCCAAAGTACTTATATCATGAATAATATCTACAGCATTGTAAGGTATGGCAATGGTAGTTGTACTGGAGAAGATGTGTCACCAATGACTTTCACCCACATGTTTACACACTCACAAACACTTTCAGACACACTAATGAACACACACACATTTGACAGTACTGAGATCCATGGGTTTAAAGAGTCATAGGTGTGTTTGTGGCAAATGGTCATGGAGGTTTTACAAGGCTAGCTTGTGACAATATACTGGCATCATGCCACCTGACGATACTCCCCAGTCTGTCTATTGAGTATAGTCAATGAAGTGATCCCCAGGGTGGGTATTTTATTCCCATCCACTCCTCCTGGGTTCTCTTGAAGAGGGGCAGTGATGTACTCGGCTTGACATGTATGTGGAGTCTATTCCATGGTGTGGACAGTCTCTGGGCTGTGAACCTGTCCCTCCAGCATGTCCTGTTGATTGTGAGGATGGGGTTGAGGTATTTGGGGCATGTTGTGTGGAAAGATTGGTGTCCTCGGATTTAGCATTCCTGACAGGGTTGGGTCAGACATTGCTGTGTATGTCGGCAGAGATCGCACCTCATTAGGCAATATGAGACTTAGATTCATTGCAGTTGTTGGAGTCTGTCCATATGGGGCAAGTGTGTAGTACCTAAGATCCTCTTTGTGAGGTACATTTGCAGCCTCTCCTGTTGTTGCTGGCGTCCAGTGGGGTACATGGCAAATGGGCCATAGTACACATTTATTGGCCTACTAAGGGGTGTGTAAAGGGAAACACTGCCTTTTTACTTCCTGGATTCAACACCCTGAGTCAGGAGAAGTGACACATGGAAGGACGTTTGGAAGACAGTGGCACTGTGGTGGTCACCATACAGCTCACTGTCAACCTGTATTCCAAATTCTGTTACAACAACATCTCTGCTCAGTGGACTACCATCAATATATTACTTTATGGGAACCATGTCATACCCAAATTGGATGGTGGCACATCATCTGGCATTGAGCTTATGTCCAGGGTTCTGACAACAGTCATAGGTCTCAGAGAGGCCTTTGTGAAGGATATCAACCTCACATGGGGGAGTAATAATAGCACCCACCTTATAGTCATTTGCAAACATTATCAGCCAGGGCACCTTTGTATTTGGCTTGTCCTCAGAGGTGTGGACCCAAAACATGAGGGAACCCAGGTCCATAACCTGTGGGACTCCACTCGTGACTGTTCAGCAGTCTGACATGGAGTTTGCTGCTTTCATAATGTGGGTTCTATCAGTGAGGCGGATTGCAGGCCACCTACTGATGTAGGTGTGGCTGCCTACCTGACTGTGTTTGCGTAAGATTCCTGAGTGGCGAGTGATATCCAAGGATTAGATGGGCAGCCTATCTTGTTATCTATCCCATACTGTCACATAGTTATTGCACATGGCACAATGCTTATAGGGCTGCAGAGTGTCTACAGGTCCCTCTACAGTGGATTGCAACTGTGGGCCTTCTAATGTGGATACTGGGACATGTGCTGGGTGGGCAACAACAAAAAGTAGCAAAACCCACCCCCAATGGTATGGATTTTACGCAAACACAACAACCACCCCCCCCCCCACAGACAGGATACTGTTCACACACACCTAGACTGAGATTAGAATGCCTATCTATCTACACACACACACACACACACACACACACACACACACACACACACACACACACACACACACACACACACACACGCACACACTTGCCTGGACTGAGATTAGAACCTCTACCTATCTATTTATTACTACTATGGTATTACAAATTTATTGCACATGCCATGGAGCTTATAGGGTGAAGTCTGTCCAAAGGTACTTTTAAGGTGAGGAACATCACCAGGCCTTGTAAAGTATGGCAATGGGTGATGTACTGGGTGAGAGAGGCCACAAAATACTTTAAACTACACATATACACACACATTTGCCAGAACTGGGATTAGAAATCCTACCTAACTAGTTATTTGTACTATAGTGCTACACAATTATCACACATGCCACAGAGTCTATGGGGCTGAGAACTGACAAAAGGCACTTCTAAGGTGACTGATATCCTCCGGACTGCTAAAATAGGGAAATGGTAAGTGTACTGGGTTTGAATGGACCCAAAATCTTGTACTTGTAAACACACACACACGCACACACACACACACACACACACACACACACACACACACACACACACACACACACACACGTGCTTTGCCAGGTCTCACATACACACACACACACACACACACACACACACACACATACACACACGCATACACACACACATACACACACACACACACTTTTATATTTGCCAGGACTGAGATTAAACTTTTACCTTAATAGTTATTGGTAATATAATGTTATGCAGTTATTGCATGTGCCACAGAACATATTGGGCTGAGGTCTGACGACAGGCACTTCTAAGGTGACTGGAATCTGCAGGACTGCTAAAGTAGTGACAGGGGAAGTGTACTTGGTTTGAATGGACCTAAAAGCATTTACTTGTAAACACACACACACACACACACACACACACACACACACACACACACACACACACACACACACACACACACACACACACACTTTTACATTTACCAAGACTGAGAATAAAACTCCTACTTAACTAGTGTGGTTTTCAAGGAAAAGTGTTTTGCAGTCACTCAGGGTTGAAGTCAGATATTACTGACAGTTGACATTGCAGTTTCAGACTTCATACCCATCAGATCTTCCATGCTACAATCATTTCATCAGCTTTATAACATTATTAGAGCAGTATTTCAAAGGTGTCCTTTTCTCTGGACCTTTTTCACCCCATTATTCATGGCTTTGTCCAGATTTCTGGCTCTCTGAGACTGGCAGTTTTTATCCTAGGAGTTAGCAGCATGGCCTTTCTTTGCATTGTGTAGACTGAGTTATGTTGGTGTTATGGATCCAATGATGCTCCCTAACAGGGCACTGTGGGTGAGGCATAGGCATTTGCCAGAGGCCTGTGGGCCATGTGTCACAGATGCAGGCCATCTGTAGCAAGGCAGTGCATTCTGGTGATCATATGTTCCCAGGCTGCCAGCAGTAGACAATCCTGGGATGGTACCAGTAAGTTGACTGCAAGTGTTACTGACAATTGCTTTCTGTTTGTGTTGAGCCATCACTCTAGTTGATGGCTGGATGCTCCTTAAGACTAGGGACATGTTACTGCATTTCTATGGGACTTTGGCGGGGGGGGGGGGGCACATCTGTACACAATACACATTTGCAGAGAATGTGCTGATATTTGCTTAACATTTTGGTCCCATTTAGCATAGTGGTGTGCCCTATCTTTGAAACTACAGGCATAACAGTCTCGACCACAGGTCAGATTGTTCTAGCATAAACATTTGTAGTTTCAGACTTCTTACCTTTCAAAGCCATACTCCCACTGCCAGACCTGCTGTGATATCACTTTCATTTCCCTTCTATAAAACTCACATTTGCAAGGTTTTTGTGCTAGTATACAGCTCTGCAAGCTCCTGCCTGGTGCCCTGCAGAGTTCTACAGCAGCAGACAGACAAAAGAGAGACTTTGGAGTGATTAAGTATCATTTTACTGCATTTTCATGCTGCCTTTAACTAATTCCGCCTAAAACGCTGATTTTCTAGAGTTTCTGTGATATAAAAAGCTTGTTTCAGCTACATATTGTACTTATTTTACTGCCTGCACTTTAACAAAGTCATTTTTGTGTTTAAATTACCTGTTTAACTGTGGTAGGCTACACACTCAATTGTGATAGCCGTTTCTGTGCATTTAAAGTGTTTTTTTTATTGTATCTGCTTTATTTTCTGGAAAAAAAAAACAAAAAACAAAAAAAATACTTGTTTTCCTGCCTTTCTAAGCTAGTATAGTCCAGTTTTCAGGTTAGTGCTGAATTCAGGGCTGTGTTACAAGTTTCTGTGTTTGCCCATACCTTACTTGGATAGAAGGAAGTTTCTCTGTTCACTGTGAGAGAGGGAGCTTTGAGCAGACTATCTGCCCCTGGAGGAGTGGTTTCAGCCCAGACATTAGTATTATCTCTTTCATAGTGAAAGTTTTATTTCCCTGCTATAAAACCCGCATTTGCATGGTTTTGTGCGCCGGGCAGTGCCAGTTAGCTAGGGTATAACTATTCCCAGCTCCACAAAGTCTACTCTTCAATTTTTCCCTTGAAACTAGACAATCTTTCAACTTAAGCACTCAAACCATTCACTTTTCATCCCAGCACTTGCTCAAAACTCATAGTAAGCACTAATAAACCTTACCACTAGACCCCACCTATACTGTAGAGAAGCACAAGGCTCTCTATTCGACCTTACCAGCCAATCAGTAAAACAGTTCACTGTACCTATCCAGGCATGTCCAAAGGACAGTTTCAGGTGTACTCTCCGATCCAACTGATGAACCTGGGCATTTTGAAGCAATGTTACAATTGCCTCATGTACACAGATAACCCTCTCCTCCTTCCACCAAACACTAATACATGCGAGAGTAGCAATTATACAGCCAAACTGGAGGCTAAGCTCTCTCAACCCAAAACTGGACCAGGCAGTCAAGAGGAGAAGGGAATTACTTGCATCACACCACCAGTCTCACATAGACCTATGAAACCAGCACCGGCAAAAAACACACATAAATACATGAGAACATACTTGGAGTCTCTAAATAAAAATCTGCAAAAGCAACAGAGACCTCCCACGCAGACATCCAAGCAACCTCCATCCCCCAACACAAACCATGAAACACATACTTCAGAAAACCAGTGTGCCACATAATCACAGCCTTTAAGGCAAAATAACATACGCAACACACTAATAATAGGTGACTCTATAGTCAGGCACACTGACGTCTCACTCACTAGGTTGAACAAGGAGAAGGTTACTGTTATTTGCCTGTCAGGTGCTACGATCCACCATATAACACAAGCACTCAGGTCACTCCAGAACAAGTACAAATATGACTCTATCATTGTCCATGTTGGTGTAAATAACCTGAGCAGTACCTCCCTGGACTACATGAAAAGAGACATGGAAGAGCTCTCTGATCACGTAGCCCAGGCCGGTATGACCCTGACCCTGAGTAGCATCCTGCTCTCACCAAGAATGATACCACAGTATAGAGAAAAAATTATCAATTTCAACAATTGGCTAAGCTTCCTGTGTCTGTCAGCCTGGGATGACATGCTCAACAAGCCATGCTGCTTCGCTAGAGATGGCTTGCACCTGTCACCCTTAGGCTTTCGAATACTGTCCAAGGCTCTTGCCACCCCCATAGTGCCTTTTTTAGGCAAGGCTCAAATAACAAACCCACCACTGTAAATAGCACAAGTAACAAAAAACTGAAGGTAATGCTACTCAATGCCAGAAGTCTAAACATCAAAATGCATGCACTGGAGGCACTCCTCAGTATGGAAAAAAATGATATATGTGCAGTAACAGAAACCTGGTTTAAGGCTCCAGAGATCACCCCAGCACTACCAGGCTACAACTCATACCATACATTTCGGCCACAAAACCCAGACCGAAATACAAAAGGCGGTGGAGTATCCATATTCATCAAGGATACCCACACCTCCAGGTTAGTGTCACAGCACGATGCTTCAGAGATCATCCACGTGCAACTAACAACAGGCAAAACTGTTATTCAAATTATAGCTTGCTACAGATCACCCACCATGTCCCAGAACCCCAACTCCGCATTCCTGGAAACACTGGGAAACATAAAGGTCCTACCAAACACCTGGATATTGGGTGATTTCAATTACCCAAACATTAACTGGGAGAAGTACTCAAGTACAAACTCTCTTGCCCAACATTTCCTAGAATTTATAAATTCAAATGCCCTGGATCAACTAGTCAACACCCCCACCAGAGTTGACAACATATTGGACCTGGTCACCACCAACATGGGTGACTGGTGTTCCACACCGGAAGTCAACCCCTCGCTAGTTAGATCTGACCATAAACTAATCACTCTGGATATCCACATTCCGCCACCACCCCCGGTCAATGAAACCATTGTGAAAAACTTTTCAAAAGCAAACTTCACGTTACTTAAGACCGAGGTGGGAAATTTCAAAGCCCCCATGCTAAAGGATAACACTGTCCAAGCTGTAAAATCCTTTACTAATGCACTCTATGGGCACCTACAGGAATGCGTGGATCGTGCTATCCCAAACAAAACCAAGACTCACTCCTCCAAGAAAAGAAAACCAGTCTAGTGGACCCCTGCCATAAACAAGCTATACAATAGAAGGAGGAAATTAGTACAGAAAAGAGTAAAATCCCAAGAAGGAAAGAAATCCACCACCTCAAAACAAAACACATGCAACACATACTTCAATAAATCAGTGTGTCAACCAATCACAGCCCTTAAGGCTAAACACCTTGCCTGATACACTAGTAATAGGTGACTCTATAGTCAGACATACTGATGTCCCGCTGACCAGGCTGAACAAGGAGAGGGTGACTGTGAGCTGTCTATCGGGAGATAGGATCCGCCACATAACACACGCACTCAAGTCACTCCAAAGCAAGTACAAGTATGACTCCATCATTGTCCATGCTGGTGTGAATGACCTGAGACGTACCTCCCTGGACTACATGAAAAGAGACATAGAGGAGCTCTCCGATTATGTAGCCCAGGCTGGTATGACCCTGACCCTGAGCAGCATCTTGCCCTCACCAAGAATGAAACCACAATACAAAGACAAGATGATCAGCTTTAATAATTGGCTCAAGTACTGGTGTCATTCTAAGGGGATCCAATGTCTGTCTGCCTGGGATGACATGTTGGACAAGCCACGCTGCCAAGGATGGCTTACATCTGTCACCACTGGGCTTCTGGATATTGGCTAAGGCTCTTGCCACCCCCATAGTGCCTTTTTTAGGCAAGGCTCAAAAGACAAACCCACCTCCTTAGAAAACAAAAATGGAAAAAAACTAAGGATAATGCTGCTCAATGCCAGAAGTCTAAATCTCAAGATGCAGGCACTTGATGCACTCCTCAGTATGGAGAACATCGACGTCTGTGCAGTAACTGAAACCTGGTTCAAGGCTCCTGAGAGCACCCCAGCACTACCAGGCTATACCTCATATCATGCTTTTCGGCCCCAAAACCCAGGCCGAACCACAAAGGGAGGGGGAGTGTCCATATTCATCAAGGACACCCACACCTCCAGGTTAGTAGCAACACATGAAGCATCAGAGACCATACAGGTGCAACTAACCATAGGCAAAACTGCTATACAACTGGTAGCATGTTACAGACCACCCTCCCAATCTCAAGAACCCCACTCAGCCTTCCTGAAGAAATTGGAGGATATGAATGTATCACAAAATACCATCATACTGGGAGATTTCAACTACCCAAACATAGATTGGGTACATTATTCTAGCCCTAATACCCTAGCCCAAAGGTTCCTGGAATTCATAAATTCAAATGCACTGGGACAACTAGTCACCTCTCCCACTCTGGGAGATAATATACTAGACCTGATCATCACAAACATGGGGACAAAATGCTCCACACCGGAAGTATACCCCTCACTAGTGAGATCTGACCACAAACTAATCACCCTGGATATACATATCCCACCTCCACCCCCAGCACAAAAGACCACAGTGAAAAACTTCTCAAAAGCAGACTTCACTCTTCTTAAGACTGAGATGGTATCCTTTAAGCCCACCGTGCCAGTGGATACCACATCCCACAATGCCGAATCCTTCACAAATGCTTTCTATGGACATCTCCAAGAATGCATGGATCATGCAATCCCAAATAAATCCAAGTCCCTCTCCACCAAAGGTAAGCGTCCTGTCTGGTGGACCTCAGACATAAACAAATTGTATAACAAAAGAAGGAAGCTACTGCACGTCAGAGCAAAATCCCATGAAGGGAAGACATCTCTGATCAACATTAGCAAAAAACTACGTTCTCTCATAAAAACATCCAAGGCCAACTTTGAGAGAAAAATTGCTAAGGACACTAAAGATAACCACAAAGCCTTCTTCAGCTATGTTAGAAACCTGGGCGGAAACCCTCAGATATGCTCAGAGTTGGTTCACAACAACAAAAAATACACTGAACCTACAGATATTGCCAACATTCTGGCTGACAGGTTCAATGCAAATTTCTCCCCTCCCTCACCCCCAAAAGAAGAAATACTTATCCCAGCTGAATATAATCTCCCTATCATCTCAGATGTCCAAGTAAGAACTGCCCTAAACAAAGCAAAAAACACAGCATCAATGGGAAGTGACAGTATCCCGGGCTGCGTGTTATGTGAACTCTAAGAGGAGCTAAACCCACACATAAAAATGCTATTTAACCTTAGCCTTACTTCAGGATATGTACCTGAACACTGGCGTACAGCAACAGTGGTCCCACTCCACAAGGGGGGGTGCCTCTACAGACCCTGGAAACTACCACCCCATAAGCTTAACCAGCCTGGTCTGCAAAGCTATGGAAAGAATCATTATGGAACTCATAAACAGAGACATAGGGGACCTACAGACACTTGACCCAACCCAGTTCGGCTTTGTAAAGGGCAGATCCTGCCTTTTAAACCTGGTTGACTTTTTCGAAACAGTCACTAGAGCCATTGATGAGGGCAAAGCAGTCCATACAGCATACCTGGACTTGGCTAAGGCCTTCGACACAATACCCCACTCAGGCATCATAGATAAGCTCAACAGCTTAAAAGTAAACCCTTATGTCACTAGATGGGTTGCAAACTGGCTAAAGGACAGAACCCATAAAGTTAAAATCGCTGGAGCAATGTCAGACTCAAAGCCAGTCACAAGTGGTGTCCCACAGGGATCTGTCCTGGGACCCCTCTTGTTCGGCATTTATTTCTCAGATGTTAAAGCAAACATGGGGGGGCTGTGGCTGACAAAGTTTGCAGATGACTGCAAACTAGGCGCCATAGTCGATACACCAGCAGACACATACATCCTACAAAAGGGCCTCACAGAAATGGACAACTGGTGCCGGAGTCACGGCCTTAAACTAAATGCCAAAAATGTATAGTCATCCCCTTTGGGAAAAACAAAGTACCCACAAATTATCACATAGACAGCAACCCACTGAGTATGGAAAAAGTAATCAGAGACCTAGGGACCCAAGTCGACAGCGACCTCTCATTTGACACCCACGTTGCCAAAGTGGTTAGAAAAACATTCTACCTTGCACACCTCATCATGAAGGGATTCACATCCAGATCCAAGGATGTCATTGTACCCCTATATTCCTCTCTCATCAGACCCATGATTGAGTACAATGCCCCATTTGGTATGTACCTCACCCGGCATTTGCAACAGCTGGAGAGACCACAAAAGTACCTCACCAAGAGGATCAAGGGTCTCCAACATATGTCTTATTCTGCCAGACTAAAGAAACTTCAGCTCTATTCAGTAGCATACCGCCTGCTCAGAGGTGATCTCTGCCTGACGTACAAGGCCATGTCCAATCAGGATCTGATGGACATGCTCCACCTCAAAAAGTCCAAATCCATCAGGACCACGAGAGCTAAAGACTTAAACCTCGGCACAAGTATGAATAGGACATGCTGGAGGGATAGATTCATAACCCAGAGGCTTCCCATGCTTTGGAACAAGATCCCAGTTCATATTAGGCAGAGCTCCTCACTGACTCTCTTCAAGAGAAATCTTGATGAGTGGATGGGAGATCGTAAGTTTACCCCAGGGGTCACATCTGTGTCATTGCTAGACAGGGGCACAGTAAACTAATTCTATTATATAAGGGGACCTTCATTGTGTCACTACTAGACAGAGGCACAGTATTCTAATTTTATTCTGTACATTTTTTGTACCATTTCATGGGGTGGCAAAAGCCACATCACTATGGCTAGGCTTACAAATGCCCCAGGGCAGATAGCCTAGTAGTATACTATGAAACTATGAAACTATGAAATCCCTGATAAGTATCAGCAAGAAACTGCATTCCCTCATAAAACCATCCAAGGTCAGCTTCGAAAGAAAAATTGCCATGGACTCCAAAGATAACCACAAGGCATTCTTTAGCTATGTCAAGAATCTAAGTGGCAATTGTCAGATCTGCTCAGAGTTAGTGCAGAATGGCACAAAATACACTGAACCAACAGATATAGCCAACATCCTGGTAGACAGGTTCAGTGCAAACTTCACCCCCCCTGTTACCCCCAAAAGGGCCCATAACTATACCAGAAGAATGTAGTGCCCCTGAAATCACAGACACTCAGGTTAAAACAGCCCTTTCCAAAGCCAAAAACACAGCATCAATGGGACCAGACGGTGTCCCAGGCTGCATCCTACACAAGCTCAAAGATGAACTAACCCCTCACCTAAACACACTGCTTAAACTCAGCCTCGCCACAGGCTACATGTCCACAGAGTGGAGCACAGCAATGGTTATTCCGCTCCACAAAGGTGGAGCCACAACAGACCCCGGTAAGTATCGCACTATAAGCCTGACTAGCTTGGTCTGCAAAGCTATGGAGCACATCATCATGGATCTCATTAACAGAGACATAGGCAACCTCCAAACACTGGACCCTACCCAGTTAGGCTTTGTTAAGGGCAGATCATGCATCCTAAACCTGGCGGACTTCTTTGAGACAGTTGCCAAGGCTATAAATGAGAGAAAGGTGGTCCACACAGCCTACCTAGACCTTGCAAAGGCCTTCAACACCATTCTCCACTCAGGTATTATAGACAAGCTCACCAGCCTGAACATAAATCCCTACATCACAAGATGGGTTGTCAACTGGCTCATGGATAGAACCCACATGGTAAGAGTTGCGGGAGCTAGGTCTGACACTGAACCAGTTACAAGTGGCATTCCCCAGGGCTCAGTCCTAGCACCCCTCCTGTTCAGCATATACTTCTCAGAGATACAGGCAAGCACAAGAGGACTATGGCTGACCAAGTTTCTAGACAACTGCAAACTAGAGGCTATAACTGACTCTCTGGCTGACACAAACATCCTCCAAAAGGGTCTCACTGAGACAGATACCTGGTCTCAAAACCATGGTCTCAAGCTAAATATCAAAAAGTGCATAGTCATCACCTTTGGAAAAAACAAAGTACCCACAAACTACCACATAGGTGGAAGCCCCCTAAATATAGAAGACGTAATAAGGGATCTGGGGACCCAAGTAGATAGTAACCTCTCCTTTGATAATCACATTGCCAAAGTGGTTAGAAAATCCTTCTATGTGGCCCACCTAATCACAAAAGGGTTTGCATCCAGATCGAAAGAGGTCATTGGGCCCATCTACGCATCACTCATCAGACCCATCGTAGAGTACAATGCCTCATTTGGGATGTACCATACAAGACACCTGCAACAACTGGAAAGACCACAGAAGTACCTCACCAAGAGGATCACTGGCCTCAAGCAGATGTCCTATGCAGCACGACTGAAGAAACTCCAGCTGTACTCAGTTGCATACCGTCTAATCAGAGGTGATCTCTGCCTGACGTACAAGGCCATGTCCAACCCAGAATTGATGGACATGCTCCACCTAAAGAAATCCATATCCCCTCGTGCCACATGCTCCAGGGATCTAAACCTCACCACAACAATAAATAGGATGTGTTGGAGGGATAGATTCCTGTCCCAGAGACTTCCCATGCTCTGGAACAAGATTCCGATCTACATTAGGCAGAGCTCCTCGCTAACCCTCTTCAAGAGAAACTTTGACGAGTGAATGGGAAACAGAAAGTTTACACCAGGGATCACTTCAATGGCTCTGCTGGACAGAGGTACAGGGAACTAATCTAAGGGTGCAGCGAAAGCCAACACATTCCGACTAGGCTTATAAATGCCTTTGGGCAGATAGCCTAGTACCTACCTATGAACCTATGAACCTATAAAAGTCTGTAGGTGAGGATTTCATGAATGTCGCCATGTGGGGGCCTTTGCCATAAATTTCTGTATGGTTTTCCACAGCTGATCTGTTGGGTGAGGCTGGGGGTGGGTATGGGATCCCCACTTTGACATCCAGGCATGTGACCTATGACCTCCAGTTATTTGGCTCACCACATATACCTCAGTGGTATTTGTCAAGTTGGGTGGTACTGCATGGTGTGGATAGGCCAGTATTGGGGATACACTTCCTGCTGTCCCACAGAGCTGTCAGTTGTCTGCTGCTATCACAGTAAGCCACCCCATTTCCTTGCATGCTTGATCAATACCATAGATATGCTATCAGAACATTCCACTCCATTCCTTTAATTTGTTAAGGAGACTGACTTACCTTGTGCCTGAGGCTATTGTGAGGATGGTGCTTGAGGGATGACTATGTCGGATGCATGCAGTACACTGCCTATACATGGTAAGGTATAGGCGGTGTGATGTTTGGCATCCATTTTACTGTGTGTGCGAGTCAGAGAGAGAGATCAGTCCCTGAGGCCTTACAGTGTCAGTGTATGTGCTATGCGTTGCCTCTTTGCCAAGGACAGGGCATACTAAGCATGCCTCCATCTGCCTACAGGGGCAGGCTCAGGATGTTCCTCCTCCAAGTCCCTCTGTGCCTGTGGAGACCTTGGCAATGGTGGGGGGATGTGTGGCCCTTCCCCATTTTGTCCCTGCTGCAGCTGTTTCTGCAGGATCATATTATGTAGCATGGTGCATACTATGAACATGTGTGCACATGTGGCTGGAGAGTACTGCAAGGCTCCACCAGATATGTCAAGGCAGCAGCACCATGACATGAGCATACCGAACACATGCTCTATAATGATCCTGGTTTGTGCGTGTGCCTCATTATGGCATTATTGTGTGGGTGTGTGTGCATTTATGATGGGTGTCATCATCCACGACTCCAGTGCGTGGCCAGCATCCCCTACTAGATAGCCATATGGGATGTCCCCACTGACAAATGCCCAGTACAGCTGTGATGAATGCCAGATGTGGGAGTCGTGATAGCTTCCAGGGCTGCCAGCACACACATTTATGATAATGCCCTGGGTATCGCACACAACCTGGCAGTTGATGGATGGAACCCCTTTCAGTTTAGGTAGACCCTACCATGGTCACCGGGTGGTGCTTTGATGTGGATGTGCATGCAGTGTATGGCACCCAGTACCTCCAGGTATTCTGCTACACAGAGGAAGAGATGCATATTGCTGGTCCTCTCCTCATGGGTGCTGGGGAAGTAAATATGCTCAGTGGCATGTGGTTGCATGACATCCATGAACTGGTGGAATATTCTGGACTCAGATGCCTGTGACACCCCCATTATATTCCCAGTTGGTCTTTGGAAAGTACCTGTAGTTAGTATTTTTAAGGCTACACATACCTTGGTATCCACTGGGATGGGTTCCCCTCTGTTGGTTCTGGGTCTGAGGTGAGGCCGGCACACCTTAATAAGTTGCTGAAGTATGTCCCTGTACACTCTGTAGCACTCTACTATCTCCGGATCATGTTGCCCTGGTAGGTGACCCTGGGTCTGAACACTCTTCTCCTCCTCCTCGGTCTGAGCTGGTTGTCAGCATTATCCTCTTCACCACTCTCAGTCTCTAGCACATACTGATAGGTCAGAGCAACAGCAGCCCCTAACATGTTTTGTTAGATTTGTCAGTTTAAAATTCCCCCAAATGCATACACCAGTGGTGTAGAGTTTGTGTGAAAAACCAGACTGAAAGGTGTTTGCATAGTTTATAGTAGTGTAATGGGCTGCTGCCTGTGTAATTGGCTGATTCTGATACATTCCACCTGCCAGCTATGCTAGTTCTCCTTGATTGCCTTCCTTCTGCTGTTTCCCCTTCCCATTTCCTCCCAGTTTAAGCCCCGATGCGAGAGCAGCACATACCCGGTGCTCAATTGTAAACAGTTCTGCTATGTCTGTGTTTTTTTTTTTAGCTAAAGTAAACAGTTTTAAGAAGAACTGGCCCTCCCTGTATGTGAATATGCTCTGTGTTTCATGGAATAAGACAATACAGCCTCAGACACACCCCTCCTTAGCTGTGCTTGGCTAAGGGCAAACACAAGCCACTGAGCTCCAATGTGCTTACAGTAAGGATAACACACACCCTTTTCATGTTAGCTGCTCCTCCTGTCTATACGGTGGTGGTAGAGCACCTACATGGTTAGGTACAGTCTGACACTTAGAAGAAATTTGTGATTCAGTATAAATCCCCTCATTTGCATACACCACTGCCTTGTTCCATAGTTACCATATTTACACTGGACCTTTCCCCTTATCAACCACTATTCCTTGGTATTGTTTTCATTCTGCATGCCATTGACTATAATGGCAAAATACAGATTTCTGTAGTCCCATTTGCATGCCACTGCTCTCTGCTTAAACGGCCGAGATAGGCCAAAAAAAAAATTTAATTTTAAAAACTTAAAACAATTTTTCATGCCAGTTGCCATATATTTGGCCATAGGCATGCCTACTAAATATAATACATGCTTTATTTCAAGCTGTCATGCCTCCGTTTTCTCATTTGCAGAAATGTATTCAGCTAGTAAATGAATACATTTCCGCAGGTTACGCTATTCCTGCACGAACACCTGCCTAGTTGCTGAATCGCTAATTCACCTCGTTTGCATGGTTTGCACCAGCAAATGAGGTAATTAGCATAAGGCAGTGGTATCCATGCAGGAATAGTGTAGGAGCACTTGTGCACTTCCCAGGAACCCTTTGCTGAATCGCTCAGCGGCCATGTTCTGTGCAGCAGCTGCTGCACTATTCCTACACTCCATGTAGGGTTTAATGAATCCCGGGGCTTGTCTTTTGTACCACAGTTGTATCTTCAATATACTTTGATTGTTATACTTCTCCTTTATGTATCTTGTTTTCCTCTACAGCTTGGGTCACGGCTGAAAAGAGTCCTTGTTCCAGTCGACTTACCTGGATAAAAAACAATAAATAATTAGTAAACAAACCATTAATAAGTATATCTATTTTTGTTTTAGAATTGAATTCTAGCAAAACACATCTTAATTTCAGTACTATCCATACCTCTCTTCAAAGAGAAAATAAGCAAATAGGCTTGATTACAAAAGACCATTTGTCTAAGTCACAACAAATGCACTAAATATCTTTAGTTACCAAAGAGTTTTTTTATATTCTGGACAAAAACTACATTTATCACCCTGAACAGAAGATATTTCTGATGGAAATGAGTATGATATAACTTAGCAGACTTTTGCTATGAAATGTTTGATAAAGTATGAGGTGATATTTAAAATTTGGACTCAACATCTCCTGTATGCAGTCTCTGGATTAGCACAAATGTCTGACTATAATCTGATGTTACATTGATTATTCTGACTACTGCATTCAAATAGTTAACCCTTTAAACAAAAGTCATACTTTTCTTGGTGATGGAGGTGTGGTGGCCAAGACACAATCATGACTGACATTGATGCACTTCCCTCAGTCTTTGCATAGCTGGTTTTAGGCACTAGTGAATCCTGCAGTCACTGGGGGCCCCAAGCACAGCAAGTTATCTTATTTTGATACTTTGTTACATGTTTGTCAAACCAACAAAGGCTAGTGCAGTAATTCTATGTATGTAATAAACCAGGTAGGTAGTAATAACGCATAGGATGATGATGTCGAGGATTAGCACTGCTTCTTCTTTTTTAAAATTCAGGGATATCTGTGGATGTAATGACAGTGTTTTGTCAGGTATCAGGCTTCAAATTGTCATTAAATGTTTTATCTCAGACATAAGACCCTTTATTAAATTCTTGTGATTTGCATTCTATCCACTAAAACTAACCTCATAGTTGGCATTAGTCAGCACAGCTATACCCATGGTTGTGGAGAGACCCCAATCATCCTTGACTGGGGGGCCTTCAAAAGCTGGTGTTGGTTGAGGAAAATGAGGAGAAAACTAAAAGATCATGTATTCTCCAAATGTTGCATCTAATTAGAATCAGAGATGTGATATGATATGATATGATATGATTTTTACTTATTTATTTATTTGATATTTGTTAACTGGGAAGGTCCGACTGGACATGGAGTCTATTTTCAGCGTAGGCCAAGGGAGAAAAGCTCCACATTACAAAAAGAACATTAACTTAACATTTTACATTGCAGTGGATTTGTGCAATAGCTATAACAATATAAATAACAATAACATAGAGCACAACCATAGTAGTTATATACAATTATATGACACAGTCTCTCATATGAAAATTGAGACAAGCTAAATCAATCAGCAAGTGCTGTTTTCTAGGGGAAAGCTTATTTGCATAACATGGTATTGAGGAAGATGTCAATACACAATTGAACAGTAATCACTAAATAATTAACAAAGAGTGAGGTGATTAGTGATAGGACTGTGGAAGAAGCAAGACTGAGGGTACTTGATAAAGATGTGCGTGAGAGAGAAGATCAAGAATAAAGTGTAGAGTGATGATTGTGGAAAGAATGGTGATTATGAAGTTGACAGAGAGAATAAAAGTGATAATAAAGTTGGACTAGTGAAGGGCAGGTGGTGGAGTGTATGTGTTTGTAGGGTGTGAGGAAGGGAGAGGTGTGCATATGAGGGTATGATATGATATGGTATGGTATAGTATGGTATGGTATGGTATGTGTAAATGTAAGAGACTGGCATCCAAGAGCAAGCAATCTCAGTGCTCACCTGGGATTTTAAAAAGAGCAGACATTCCAGAGATTCACTGATGGTTTTCTTTCCCAGGGAGTTTTACAAGTACTAATAGGACACCAATTTCTTTACTCTCAAACTCTAGGCAAAGCCAAAATAATGGTGGAATAAATGTTCAAAATCAAAAACACTTTTCTCTACTACTCTAATTCACTTAAAAAGTTAACAGAATAACACACTTTGCATCAACGGGCATTTTCTGAACAATAAATATGGAACGCTAATCTCTCACATTAATACCTGTATCTTATCCTGAATGATTTACCAGCAAATCAATATTTTTATGAGGGACAGAGCAAAAATATGAGACAAAATTAAGGAAATTCTGTGAAATCAGGGAAGTATGCATTACTCCTCAATGAGGTGGATAAAAGTGACTTGCTGTTGCTGTGTGATGACAGCTAAAAACAATCACTGATTTGATGGGGCAGTACTAGTATCATATAATGTAATACTATTAGTTGAAGTTGGTGTAAAACTAACATAAACATGGCTTGTATTTTGTATGTTTGATGGGGGGTGGGTTGCAGTGCAACAGTAACAACCTGACCATAATTTCTTTCCATTTCTATCACAAACTCCATCAGCACTGTCATTATGCTTTATACATTAGACACTCACACAGGTAACTGCCTTTCTAGGGGTAGTGGTAAGGAGGCATGTTATAAATGTATATAAAAGACAGCAATCACTGTAAATATATGACTATCACCATTTGAGTTGTTGCTTTCATTCCACTCTAACACTAGATGAATGCACAGACAATCCCCAGGATTCAATAAACTTCATGCAGGAATAATGTTATTCCTGCATGGAGTGAATGCTGCCTGCTTCCACATAGCCTTAACAGCAGCATGCCTTACATATTCATGAAGGTGTGCCACTAATAACAGCTAAGCAGATACGAACACTATTGAATGCAGGGGCTTGTTTTAGTAGTGCTCACACATCGAGCACTCCCCCTGCTCTCTGAAAGTGCTGTAGGGCTCTTTCGTAGTGCTTTCAGTGTCTGTGGACACTGAAAGCAGGAAATGTAAATAGTAAGCAATGGAGGGGGTGTGTGACAGGTATTGTCACACACTCCCTGCATTGTCAAAATGCCGTACAGCACTTTCAAGTGCTTTCAGTCTCTGTGGACACTGAAAGCAGGAAATGTAATAGTAAGCAATGGAGGGGGTGTGTGACAGGTATTGTCACACACCCCCTGCATTGACAAAGTGCCATACAGCACTTCCTAACTGCTTTCAGTGTCTGCAGACACTGAAATCAGTTATTTAGATAGGAAGCAATGGAGGGGTGTGTGACAGGTACTGTCACACACCCCCTGCATTGCGAAAGTGCCTTACAGCCATACATCTCAACTGTACAGGTTTTCACTGAATGTCCAGATTTCAGACTCATATTTTCGGTGTCTTCCCCCTAATATCTGTCCCTGTCTTTCAAATAGCTGAGGATTGGCATCATGAAATAATGACAAACATTTGAGTTTAAGACTCCACATCCTTCGGAAAATTCATGCTAATCAAAAACTATTATTCTATCATCTTTCTAAGTCTGTAAGAGAAATATTTAAAATCTGTCCCTATATGTCCCCCCATCAGTTTATGCTTTGTCCAGATTTTTTCTCTAAAAGGTTGAGAGGTATGCATATGGCACTTTCACCATATGTCTGAATCTCTTAGGGGCACAAATCTGGACAAAGTCTAAAATGATGGGGGGGGGGCATATCTCTCAACATCTCAGAGCAAAAAAAATGGACACTGCACAAAATGAAGAGGGGGGGGCAAATAGGGACAGATAATAAATATTGCCCTTACAAACCTAGAAAGCTGAGAGAGGAACAGGGTCCGTATCAACATAACTTGTAGGAAAGGATTAAAAGTCTGAAACTCAAATGTATGCCATTATGTAGTGACTTCAATCCTGATATTGCCCATACAGACTTAGACAGTTGATAGAATGACAGGTAGTGCATTACCAAATATGACTTACGAGGAGTATTGATGCATGTAATTAAACTGATTTTATTAATTTCTTTTTTTTCCCCAGTCTAAGTTAAGTTTAAGCATAGCTGAGTGGGTTTGAGAGCTACGGCCCTCTGCTCAGCACTGCTTGAACATCTCATAGGAGATAACTAGAAATGTATAGCTAAAATCTTTGCCAGTGAGGTAGCGTAGTCGTTAACGTCCTGGCTTTACATGCAGCAGTTCATGGTTTGAGTACCAAGACAAGCCCTTCATTTCTACATGGGAAAACATTGTTAAAATTATTTATGTTTGTTTAAATTATGTAGTAATTAATATTTGTTAAGCCAGAGTAGTGTAGCTGTTTCAAAAATGTAAGTGTGAGTGCATATAACATGTAAAATCACTCATGTTTACACAAGTGTCCCATACAGTATAGTTACACCCCAAGGTAATGTAATGAAAACACATAGAGGGATGCCATGTAAAGTAAATCATATACACTTAATAATATGTCAGTAATGATTAATTAAGTCATAATTCTGATATTTTTAAACTGACAAATGAGCAATGGTTAGCCGTGGTCAGCTGTGCTTAGCCACTTTAAACATTGCTTCAACATCAATACTAAGCAGCAGTCAGCTAAGCTAAGCAAATTCGTGCACTGTTAACCAGTGGTCAGCATTAACCCTTTTAAGCACTGTTCAACTCAGCTTAGTGGATTTGGGCACTTGTTAGCTGAGCTTAGAATTTTTAAAATGGTCCAGTGATGGAAAAGGGTGGGAATATAGCTTTATTTAAACTGCACAGGTGGTAATACAGCCATAACCGTTTGTAGTCTGATCTCAGCAGGAACCATGTCTGGAATTGGAGAGGGAGTGCGCTTTCGGGCACAGTGCTGGGGCATTCAGGAGTCCAAGGTTATGGTTGGGCTCCTCATAGAAAGCCATGATGATAGACTGCTGCAGGGCCAGTACCAGATCTCTCAGTACAAAGTGGAGGCCTGGCACCATCTGGCACGCAGCCTCACCAGTGCCAATGGAATCCCCCAAACTGGTGAGCAGGTACAGCATCATTATGCTGACCTAAAGTGGAGGAAAGGGGAGCTCTTGGCCCAGTGGAGCCAAGATTCACAGGCACAGAATGTTCCAGTAGTTTGTAAGTATCTCATCCATAATTGTACCAAATCCTAGCCTGAGTATGTGATAGACAGGTATGCATGTTTGTTTCCTCCCCCTACAGTTGCAGTGGAGAGGGCTAGCAATGCTGCCCCCATGCCAACAGACTGACAAGGCTGCACTGACAGGCTGGTGAGTACAGATCGACCTTGCAGTATATAGTGAAATAAATAAGAAGGAGTACATTGTTTACTGCCAGTAGGTGTAGTGTGTTCTGTGTGTAACAATTAAATAAAAGTTTGTCAGACTAATACTGATGTACAGGATATGCAGTAGTAAATCACTGTGTCATATAAATAAAATAAAGACCTAAAAAAAAAACTCAAGGAAAGTTAAAACTAAAAAATCAAAAAAATAAAGCAGCCCAGCCCACAATTCAGTGACAATCACACCCCTTATATACTGTTGAATAGTAGTTGTTAAAATCCAATGTATTTCCAGGTTTAAATGACTATATTACTGTTAACATTGTTTGAAAAGTGACAGCTTCTTTGGTGTAGTAGGATCTATGGTAACATGAAGAAATTATTTAAATTAGTCTGTGTATGTTTTTAAGGGACAACATTAATTATTGTTTACTTGTTTAACAACTACTATTCAACAGTATATAAGTGGTATGACTGAACAACTTGTTATCTGATAAAGTCTTGTGCTTCAAGACGAAAGTGCTTATCAGTTGTGTCTTATTTGTGGATTAAACTTTTTGGCACCAAATCATGGGCTGGACTACTTCATTTTTTTAAATTAAAAACCTAAACCACCAACTGCTGTATTTACTCTGGTATGTTGTTTGCAGAATGTGTACAGGTTCTTCACAGAAAATATGGCTTTGACAGCATGATTTAACTGAGGTTGTTCTGAGAACCAGCTATTATGCAAAACTGTAGATTGTGGAGCTGTAAAACAACATATAAATGAAATATGACATTTGCTATGCACTAAGATCTGAACCCTGAATAGTAATGTCCAATGTATTATAGTGTGCCCCCTGCTGCATTGCCTTGTGTTAACCTTTGCTTTCCAGATTGTATAATTTCAAAGGATTAATACACAGTACACCATATTCCGCAGTAGTGGTGCTGCGGTAGCGTTGTCGTCTCACAGCAAGACGTTGTCCCATTCAATTCTCAGCTAGAGCGTCTTCTGTGTGGAGGCATGCGTGAATGAGCGTGCCTTCGTTGAAAGTTGTGCATCAGGGCTGGTAACTCGGCACGTAAAAATCCACTACCAAACATTAGCGGACTAGAGTTCCGCTGTGGTGACCCCTAACCAGGATAAGCCGAAAGACACAACAACAACAACAATACACAGTACACTATCTATCATGCAGGAATCTCAGGATTACAAGGTCAGATTGTCTAACCCACAGAGTATTAGGCAGAAATCAGTCAAACAAGAGACATCAGTTCCCTAGTAGCTCAGTGTGATGAAAAATAACCTTATTGTTCAGACATGGTTCGAATCCAGGGAGTAGTACTGAGATGTGTGCATATATACACTCAAGATATCTTGAATATTTGTAGAAACAGTCAGATAGTGGTAACAGATATTTTCTCCACAGGTCATACAGGTAATGAAATGTTTGTAGTAGGTGCATGAAGGGTATACCAATACACCATGTGCAACTGCCCCACTGTCCAACCCCATGCATGCAAATGAGAGCAGAATAGGTACATACACCATGCACTCTTACTGATACATGTCTCTCAAGTGTCATGCTGTCATGACAAGTGGTCACTGCTGCCAATCACCTTGGACACAGATAGGAATCCAGGTGAAGTATACCAGTAGCAGACTCACACAACATCAGTGCAGGGTACCCCTTCTTTGTCAAGTAAGAAACCCTGCCATGTACAAGTCCCCCCCTGAAATGTAGCCATAGTTCTCCCAGTCTGCCTCATACCATTAAAAGAAGACAATCAAACAGGTATGCATGTGTTACAGAAGCTATGGGCCATAGGTAAATGTAAAGTAAGGGCAGACATATAGAATACTGAACAGTACTGTTGTGAAAAATAGAAGCCTATACAGTTGTTAATGGACTGTTTTCTCTCCCCCACCCCTCATCTGCATCAGTAATTATTATTCATATACTATGGGCATGCTGTTCTCAAAACCTATTGTTGGGACATGTATTCTATTATTGTTCATATATTTGACTGGTTGCATATTAACATATCTTGATCAAATACCATTATTGGTGACCTGTTGCCATCAATGTAACTTTCATGTTGTTAAGATGCTTACTGTTGTTCCATTTATGCATGTGTTCTGTTTGCTATGCAACTGTTTCAGATCTGTTGGTTTGGGTTAATTGGAACACCTACGCATGCTGTTAGAACTAATTTTGAAATGTTTTGTTCATGACTAACCAATAGATCCTGGAAAACCACAACACCATAGCATTTTTGAGAAGGCTGATCCTGGTGGATCTGCCTGTCCTGCTTCATCTGGCCATGGCACCAAGCCCCAGCATGTCTGGGACCCAACCTGGAACATCCCCCTCTGCTGGTCCTGCACCACCTTCGGGTGGAACTGCCTCAGGGGATGGGGCCCATCCCCCCCAGGTGCAGGCGTGGAGAGGAGCCCGTCACCCACATGTATCGGGGTATGGTGCACAGCATCATCCTCTCCAAGTTGGATGGATGGGTGTGTCAGATGGAGGGCTACCTGGTGCACTGGGAGTGGCAGGCTGCCGTTGTTGTCCAGGCCCCAGCACAGCCACCTTCAGGGCTGTGAATGTGCAGTGGTGACAGCCCATGGGTGGGGACAGGAGCACAGGAAAATAATTTTCTTGGGTGGCGAAAGCCAGGGTACCTTTTTGGCTAGGCTTATATAGGCTCTAGGGTCAATAGCCTATTACCTATCTATGAACCTATGAACCTCAGTCCTACTGTATCCATTTTGGTGTTCATGGGCCTCTGATTCCCAACCACCATCTCTGTTCAAGGTGTTTACCTCCCTCATGTATCATATACTGCCCCTGTCTGCAGTAATGCATGTCTTGTCTGTCTGCATATGCAACCTATACTACCCAACCTACCTCCTCAAACATACCTACAGCCCTTCCCCAACATCCCACTCTCAGCTTAAAAAAAGGGCATCTGTCCCACAAGAAATCGTTGCCCCATACAAAGCTCTACATTCCTCCACCACATCCAGTGATGTAAATCAGTCTACAACCAAACTAGTCTACAAATGTATTTTGCCAGCACCCCTCCCTGTGGGGTGTAAGGCTGTAAATTCCAAATTTGCCACGTCAGTCACAGATATTGCTGCAGAAGACATGTAGAGATATGGTCCTTTCCTTCACCTGTCCTGCACATCCCTAGCTACTTTTCCTAATGTTTTACCCCCTGTTTGCCCCCATTCCTTCACTTTCTGATCAACATTTTTTCTTTTCTTTATTAAAAATTAGCATGGGTGTAAGTGGGAATAAGTGCCGGTAAGCAAAGCAAAGATGACTTAATCATCTGTTAGCATCACTTAGCTTCATGCAAAACTGCACAAACCTGCTTACAACTTCTTAAAAGTGCTTTAATCACTCTGTCTCCATCAGCTCTTGTTCTGACCAGCAACAAAATAATCAGTGCTGCCAAGTCAAACCCAGCACGATGTACACTACAATTACAGCAACGTACCACTACACAATCTGAGCTGTGGGGATTTGGAATTCTTTTACAAACATGCATTATGGTCATTTAACATTAATGAAAAACGAGTCATCACTACCATGTCTTGGTCCCAGGACCTTGTGCACTACAATTACAGCAATGTACCTCTGCACCATCAGAGCTGTGGGAAATTGTAATGCTTTTATAGGTATATCATGAACTATAGTCACTTAACATAAGGGAAAAATACACATCCCTGGCAAGCCTTAATACAGGACCCTGTGCACTTCAGTCACAGCAGCTACCACTACTCCACATGAGCTGTGAGAATTACAAATTATATATATATATATATATATATATATATATATATATATATATATATATATACACACACACACACACACACACACACATATATATAATATATATATATATATATATATATATATATATATATATATATATATATATATATATATAGACATCTGGAAAAAACTGACAATGTGGGAGTATACAGGGAAAACAATAGTGACATATTAGAAATATGACTGTTATAAGCATAGAGGTTTGCTAGAGTATCATGTTTTATTTTAACATTTATTTTCTGATAGATTTCATGTCTGAAACACAAATGATTGTCATCATTTAGTGATGTCAATGCTCACATCATCCCAGTGATTTGTCAGAAACTGTAATGGGGAACAGGCCAAAAATATGAGATATGCATCTGGACAGTGTATAGAAATCTGGACAGTGGAGAGGTATGACTGCAGTCATGTAACAGAATGGAAGAAACATAGAGAGCTGCAAACCATTTCACCCAGCACCTTCTAAACAACAGTCAGACCAACATGACACTACCTCAAATCAGCTCTGGAGAATTACTCATGCATTTGCAAATACATCATGCACTACAGGGATGTAACTGTAGGGAAAAGCAGATATCTGTGAGAAATTGTCCACCCACAACCATTTGCACCACAGTCACAGCAACATAGCAGTACCCCAACTGAACTCTAGAGTATAACGACTATTTGAACAAACATATCCTGATTGCCAGTCACAAACTATACCAACATATACTGCCCCAAGTCACAGTGTACTGGGAATCTTGAGGTGTTACAGGACATTTTTCAGTCTGCCCCTACAAACATATACATCTGATAGACCACCAGCAACTGCAGCAGCATGCACAGTCAGATAGAAAAGGATCTATGACACTCACATCTGCGACTCTCCCTACTCAGCCCAACAAACATTTACACACTACACTGCTACACAATCTTGACAGTCTGTTAACAATGGCCAGACATACATAACTCTCAACTGTACAGATTTCCACAGAATGTTCATGGTGGGGGACCATATTTATGGCCACTGCCTCATACCATGTCTGGGAGACTGCTAAGTCACTGGGATGATATCATGAGTGAATTCAGTAAATAATGATATATCATACCTCTAAACCTCTTACTGCAAGACATCTGGACCTGACATACTTGGGGGACAGGGGGCCGAAAAGAGGGACATATCTCACATAATGGTGTTACAAACTAAAACAGTTACTGGTGTTACATGGTTTGTTGTAACATAAGATCTCTGAAGGATATGATGTCTGAAACACAAATGGATGTCAACATTTACTGACTTCAATCCTTACATTATCCTACTGATTTCTCAAAAACTGAAATTGTGTGAGGAACAGACCAAACATAACAGGCAAACCTCTTGACATTCTGTGGACATCTGGACAGCTGAGAGGTATGTCATAGACATATCACTGTCAGACATCAATTCACACAGAAAATGCATGTCCAGACAAACTCAGTTAATCTAGCAATCTTCTATGTGTATAACAGCAATACTTACTTACAGTCTGTACCTAATTCTGGAACTTTGCCCCCCATTTTGTTGGGCTGTCTCTATATTTCTTGTTCTAGGAGGTATTTCCACCTACCTTCTGTGAAGCTGTAGCCTCCACACCTCCAGAATGTCCTCCTAACAGGCAAAGAAAAGGGGCAAGGCCCACATGAAGGACTTAATTATTGCACTGTGATGCCATGGCATTGGCTAATGGAAAGAAAAAACACAGATGCAAGTAGCAAGTGGGAGACACAAACTGATGCACATGCCATCATCTGCTCATTAGCTTTACCTACAAAAGGCAAGCTGCTGCCTATGCAAAACAGGTCCGAACCCATCTACACAAAGACAGACTGCGACTACAAAAACCTAAACAGTTGCATTATTCTGAGGAAACTCTTCAGCACTATAACAGGTATGGCAATCAATTAAGCATGTAATGGAATACAGAAGGGAGTGCAATAATGCAAAATAGGAAGTTAAACAGTAGGTCTCAACAAGACTTGCTAGACTCACATGCTGTTGTCCAGCACCTATGGCCATTCCTGCTGGCTTTGTCTGCAGTGACATAGATCACAGCTCTAGCCCCTGAGTCACCCCAGCAAAGGTCAGCTCATATATGACTACTACTGGAGTATCTGTTGTCCAATACTGACTGTGAAACTGCTAGGCCAGCTACACGGGATGTTGTAAATATTCATGTGTCACCTGTGAATGCTACTATGATACATATGCTTGTCTTACAAATGTAAGAGACCTATATAGAGTATGTGCAAAGTATGTATTGAACTGTATGTTATATACTTAGCTCAAACCTTTCACCTATCCAGAGTTTTGCAGACTGACCACATGTTTGCCTCATATTTGTAGTCAATGCCTCTTGCAGTTGTGTATTGTCTGGCAAATCAATGGCAACCTTGTAAAGACTGAAGTCATAACATAGTAGCATACATTTGAATGTCAGATGTCATATCCTGGGGAATATTTCTGTGAATGTGAAACCATCTTTGCTAGCAATTAAGTTGTGTTCCAACTAGATTCATAAAGTGTCATTATTTTCTGGCCTTTGCCCACCATTGATGTGTGCCTTTGTCCGGATGTCTTGCTCTAACTGGAGCTAGGAGTCTTAGCATGAAACTAATGTCATTGCAAGCATACCTTGTCCTAGAGGATGCTGAGATTTGTACAGTCACTGACACCTGGTATGCAGCTGTGGAGTGCATACTAACTTTGCCATGTTACTTATCCTACCATTCTTTTAGACCCCAAATGGAGGGCTGCAAAGACAAAGAAGGTGGAGTTTTAAGCATTATCATACACATACACACATCTAGGCTGGCCAAACATATGAGACACGGGTGACATCTCAAGTGCAGTTAACTGTTGACAAAACGACTACTCAAATCATAGCTAGCTACAAACCTCTAACCATAACTCTGGACACCCACTACACCTATCTGGACTTGCTTGAATCTGTAAAGATTCAACCCTCTACCCTGCTCCTGGGTTACTTTAACCACCCAACCATAGTGTGCATGACCTATTCTACCTGAACATGAATGCACAGAGATTCCTTGGCTTTGTCAATGCCAATGGATTGGATCAGCTGGTCAACACCCATACGACAGGTGGAAATATCCTGTACCTGGTCCTAACCAACATGAGTAGCCACTGTAGCACTCCTACTGTGTCATCTTCCTTGGTAAGATCTGACCACATAGTCATCACTGTTGAGATCACCTCCCCTGCCCCCCCCTTGTCAGGGTCAAACAAAAAACTTTCCAAAACTGACTATAAATCTCCACAGGGCAGGTATAAGTAGCTTTACAGCCACCATTCTGTCAATTGTAACTAGCAGAAGAGTTCAAGCCTACACCACAATACTATGTGAGCAACTACATAGCTGTATGGACTCAGCAATACCTGACAGGACAAAATCATATTCCTCAAGGTAGGTGGAAATAACTGCTGGACAGGGCCAAGAAGGAGCAGGTGCCAAATTACAAGCAATATCACCTTTGTCTGAACAAGCAAATAAGGTCACAGGTGAATTACCCTAAGGCTAATGTTGAGTGAAAATTGGACACATCCACCAAGGCAAATCACTAGGCCTTTCACACACATGTCTGCAATCCCAGAGGCAACAAATCTGCTCTGTAGTGGTGGTCAATAACACCAAATACATATACGGCATAAATATAGCCAACCTGCTGCAGACAGGTTAAGTGTAAACATCACCCCCTGTCCCCCATCGGTATACATGGACATACACAGCACCTGCCCCCCTTCCCTCATCATCAGGAAGCAGATCCATAATGCCCTCTCAAAGGCAACAAACTGAAGTCTCCATAGGCCTGATACCATCCCTGGCTGCATCCTACATGAACTCAGGCATGAGCTCTCATCTCCATTACATACAGTAGTCAACCAAAGCCTGAGCACCAGTGTCATCCCATCTGCATAGAGGATAGCCACTGTCATCCCTATACACAAAGGTGGAGCAGTCCACTGACCCAGCCAATCATATGCACATCAGCCTAACTAGCCTGATCTGCAAGGGCATGGAAGGCAATATCAAGGACCTTATAAACAGAGACATCAGCAACCTCAAAATGCTTGAGCCCATGCAGTGTGGTATTGTCCATGGGAAATCAGGCCTGTTAAACCTGGTTGACTTCTTTGAGGTGGTCAACAAACACAAGAGTGAGTGGAAGATGGTGAACACTGCCTACCTTCACCTAGCCCAAATCTCTCACAATAATCCCCAGCTGGCCATGATACATAAGCCTATACACCTAGGCATCTACTTGTATGTTACCAGATGGGTAGCTAACTGGCTGAATGATAGTACCCACTCAGACAAAGTAGTGGAAGCCACCTCTAGTCGTAGACTCTTATAGAGCAGTGTACCCCAAGGATCAGTCTGGGGGCCTCTACTGTTTGAGATATACATTTCTTAGGTAGTAGACAAAACCAGTGGTCGGTGGCTGACCAGGTTTACAGATGATTGCAAGCTGGCCAATGTCTTACATTCCCCTACTGATGTTAGCATCCTCCAAGAGGCCCTTACCCAAATTAATGACTGGTGCCAGAAGCATTGCCTCAAACTGAATGCCAGGAGATGCATCATTTTCCCTTTTGCAGTAGATGTCATCCTCACTAATTATGACAGTAATAACAATGTACTGAGCATGTAATCAGGTGTAAGGCAACTTGTGCATGAAGGTTGGTAGCAACCTGACAATTTCCCACTGCATTGGCACCATTGTATGGAAGGGTGTCTACATGGCCCACATCACAAATACGGGTATGTCATCCAGGAACCAGGAAGCCACAACATCCCTGTACTCTACCTGTATCAGATGCATTACCGAGTAGAATGGCTCATTTGGCATGTACCTTGCCAAGCAAATGCAGCAGTTGCAGAGACCACAGAGGTTCCTGACCAGGCAAATCCAGGGTCTGCAACATCTATCCTATATGGATAGGCTGAAAGTCCTGTCCCTGTACTTAGTCTCATACAGACTGATCATAGGTGGCCTGTGTCTGGCATACAAGGCCATTTCCAAACCAGCCTTGATGGCATTTCTCCATATCTGTAAGACAAACCTCACTCCGCAACCTGCATGCAAGGCCCTCACCTGGTCTGTGACACGTATAGTACTTGTTGGCAGGATAGTGTAGTGTAGTGTCCCACACAATACATTGTCTGTAAAATACACTCCCTCTCCATGTTTAGCAGAGTACCTGTATATCCCTCTTGAAGAAGAAGCTAGACAACTGCATTGGAAATGACACCCCTGGGATCCCGCGCTTGTCCCAGCTGGGCAGGGGAAACAGGTGCTGGCTTTGAAGGGACATGGGCAAAAGTCAGTGCTAGGTTTATGAGGCCATCTGGGCCAATAGCCTGGTATCATATAATGAACCTATGCACCTAGTACTTTACATGTTTCCTTATGTATTGCAGACTGTTCTGCTGCAATGCTGTCTGAAATGAATCCCTTTGAGTTTGAACTGTGTATGGTACTGCATTGATAGTGTATTCTCTTGTTCCTTCATTAGTTATTATCACATATTGTTAAACCTTGTCATTGTGTCTGGCCTGTATAGCAGTAAGTCAGCTCTTACAGTACTTGCATGTGCACTTGGTGACACCGTACAGCTCATTTCAATAGTCTTGGTCACATTACCATTCCGCTAATAGGCCCATCACACAGTAGGATCTGTCACCCTTTGTTGAGGGCCTTACAATAGCTGTTAAAGATATGGATTGTGGCAGTCAGAACTACCATAAAGTCTGGCCTGATGGGCCCATAGGTGGCAAAGCTGTGCCAGAGTTTGCCAGGAGTGTGTGTGTGTGTGTGTGTGTGTGTGTGTGTGTGTGTGTGTGTGTGTGTGTGTGTGTGTGTGTGTGTGTGTGTGTATCAGCAAACATTTTACTGCAGGGTATTAATTTACATATGTCGTCTTCCCCTCACAAGTGAACATGGGGGTTGGTGTCTCTCCACTCACAACCTGATGTCAGTGTTTTAGCAGACTGTGATGATGCTGGTGGTCATAGTGAGGCACAGGTGGGGTTGTTGGGGGCTGAATCTGTGCCATCTGTTGGTATCCCACTTTTACCCACAATGTCCCTGCACACAGTCAGTATTCCCCCACATACCCAGTGCCTAGCAGCCACAGATAAGGGACGCTTGGAGGGTGGTGGCATGGAATAGGCTAGTGTGGTGACTATGGCGAGTGTGAGTGTAGACACTAGCCACAGCCAGACAGCAGGTAAGGTCACACACAGGCAGATGGACAGGGGGGCTCGACAGAGGACTGCTGCCTGTCAAGCCCCTGTCACAAGTGTCACAGCAGGTGTCACCAGATGCATGTTACAGTCCGTCATGAAGGCACAAACGCACACTGACCACAACATCAGGCAGATGTTCAGGGTCATGAATGCAGTGCTTCCTGCCATGCATGATGACCTCCATGGCATCTGTGATGCCATACATCATTTTGCCGATGTTGTGGATAGATGATGGGGTTAGACATTGTCACTGCTTGATCATGCAATGTCTATGCTTGAGCATGTAGTGGGAGTAGGGCATTGACCAGGTGGATGTAGGTCAGCAACAAGATCAGCTGAAAGCCCACATGGCCATGCACATTCACAGTCCCGTAGTGACAGTACCACCAGCACTACTGAAGGGAGGGTGCTGTCCACACCACACTGGAGCAGGCCATAGGCACGTGGTCCTGGCCAGTCCCGTCATCGACACAGATCCATAAGACAGCAGTCACCATTGGGGAGTAGTACTGCATTTGTCCTTGGGCCTGGTGGTGCCAGTGAGACTCCTGGCAGAACCAGTTTTCATGTCCCTGGTGGGAGATGGTGAACCATTCATCCTGCCATGTATGGTCCATGGCTGTCCAACCTAGCCCTGTGCTGGGCATCCACATGACTTGATTGTGTGCATACAAACACTCACACATCTCTATCACAGGCTGGTCACCACCAAACACACATAGCTCCTATGCACGGCCCAGTTGAACACCATCCCTCCAGGCACATACACACACACACACACACACACACACACACACACACACACACACACACACACACACACACACACGTGCACACATATGATGTCAACCATATGGCCAAGCCTTGGCCTCTGGCATTCCCACACCACACCCTGTGCATATGATGATACCTGTGGCATATCCCTGTTTTCCACACCAATGATGCAGGGCCATGTTCATATGGGTCTGATGCACAGGGTTAATATAGTAATGTGTAGTAATGTAATGCTGTGTAAGGTGCTGTCTGCTGGCAATAGTTTTGCCATCAAGGTGTATGTACCTTTTTAGCCATGATGCATTATTGCTTTTAGTACCGCTGACTGACTGTAGTGTCATGTACTGTATTCTGCTTGTGTTCCAAGTGTTTGTGTGTCTGCAAGCTGTGTGCTTGCTGACAGCAGCAACAATGAGTATGATGGACTGGAAGCACAGTGACCTTTTCATAGCCAAGGAACAGCTGTATATGTACATGCTTATCAGGTGTGTTTACATGCAACAGTGTGTGAGGGACAATTGGGGAAGACAGTGTGACCTTGCATACATACCCTTGACACAGCCACCTAGCCATCATACATGTCACCTGGATGTTCTGTAGTACCACAAGCTCACACATACAGAGGAGGTTACTTGAGTACTGGCACTAGGTCCCTCACAAACTAGGCCATTACTTTAACCTCAACAGATTCACCTATCAGCACATGTTGCCCCTGCAATTTCTGTCCCATCCACTCAACATTAATGCAGTTGATGAGGGTATGTGTGGTACTGTGTATGACAGGTTTGGGGTATGTATTCCTGACACAGGTCAGCCTGTGTTAGTCTAACCTGACAATCATCAGCATATGTGTCTGTTATATCATATGCATGTCTGGCCTCTCATGCTTGTAGCGCACACAGAGTCATAGTCCTGTACATGAGGCAGCTGTTGAAGGGCTGAGCACAGCCCCTCCTGCACAGTCTTACAAATTATAGCACTAGATACATAAAGCAAATACCACAGAGATAATGTAGTGTTGAAGTGTCTGCCACTACTATTCAAGTGGGTGACAATTACAGGGGCTGATAGGATTGCCAGTGGGTGGGTTCAGAGGCCCTTAACATGGTAGAGCCATCTGACACACACACACACACACACACACACACACACACACACACACACACACACACACACACACACACACTGTTGCATGGGAACATGCATTGAAACACACGTGCACATGGAGTTGACACTTTTCAGAGTAGATGACCTACCCATCTATTTATGTACAATACACAGTTATATGACCATTGCATGCACCACAGTGGCTTTGTTTTAGAAACTGTGTAACTGTGCTTGTAAGGTGGATGACATCTGTAAGGGCTGAAACTAGGTTGGCAATGGGAGAGTTCACAGGGTGGAAGAGGACCACAAAATGGTATAGCCATCCCATACACACAATAAAAACAGCCACAGGGGATGTGCATACATAAACATATACACAGTTGCCAATAGACATATTAGTAACCCTACGTATCCACTTGTATGTACTATAGTGCTACGTACACATGACATGTTCCACATAGATTATATGCCTGGGACATAACACACAACCTCGTACAACAAGTAATCTTGCGAATGCCTTCATGGATGGTGAGATAACCCACCAGAAATAGTGACTGGTCTCATTTTCTGCTCCTACAAACCTGCACAAGTGATAGAGTGACAGACATTGTATTAGCATGATGTGTCAGTCAGGTACGATGTCTAATGCTGGCATGTGTGTCACTATGGTAAATGTGACATATTTGGCAATGATATCACAAGAATGCTCATTGTTAGGGGACACAGACCACATATAGGTTGTAAACATCTGGATATTCTATGTACATCTGTAAAGATGACTGGTATGGGCTGTATAGTGTTACAAGGTGCATGTGAGGCAGATGCCATTAACAGGCTCTTTAAAGTAATGTCATGGGTAGGGGGTCAACAGGCCTTAAAATGGTATAATCTATGCACACAACAGCCACAGAGGATATGTTTCACACACACTACTATAGTTGTCAGTATTGAGATTATAACCCTATCTATCTAATTATTTGCATTATAGTTTTATGCAGTTATTGCACATGCCACAGAGCTTAGAGGACTTACAAGTGTATACAGGTACTTCTAAGGTGAATGACATCAGCAGGCCTTATAAAGTAGGGCAATGGGAAGTGTACTGGGCAGTACATGCCTCAAATGGTATAATCCACACCCCCAGAGGATATGAGTTTCACCCAAACACACACACAGGGAGGATATGATTCACACACACGCGCAGACACACACACACACACACACACACACACACACACACACACACACACACACACAATATTACAGTTACCAGTATTGAGTTTAGAACCCCTACCCATCTAATGATGTGGACTACAGTGTTACACAGTTATCTCATGTGCCACGGAGCATAAAGGATTTAACAGTGTCCCAAGGTACTTCTAAGGTGGATTACATCAAGAGCCCTTGTAAAATATGACAATGAGAAATGTACTGGGTGAGAAGGGCATCAAAATACATTACCCTCCAAACATCTTCACACATACTTATACACACACACACACACACACACACACACACACACACACACACACACACACACACACACACACACACACACACACACACATTTGCCAGAACTGAGAGTAGAACTCCTTCCTATCTAATTATTTGTACTAATATTGTTATAGGTTCATATGTTCATAGGTAGATACTAGCATAGGGCATTTATAAGCCTAGTCAGAGTGTATTTGACTTCCTCCTTCCTATTAGATTAGCCTACTGTGCCTCTGTAAAGTAGATCACAGAAGGTACCCTTTTAAGATTAGTTTACTGTGCCTCTGTCTAGCAGGGACACAGAAGAGATCCCAGGGGTGAATTTGCAATTTCCCATCCACGCATCCAGATTTCGCTTGAAGAGGGTCAGCAAGGGGCTATGTCTAACATGAACTGGGATTCTATTCCAGAGTGAGGGGAGCCTCTGGGAAATGAATCTGTCCCTCCAGCATGTCCTATTTATTTTTGTGCTGAGGTTTAGGTCACTGGAGCGTGTAGCTCTAAGGGACTTAGATTTTTTGAGGTGGAGCATGTCCATTAATTCTGGGTTTGACATGGCTTTGTACATCAGACATAGATCGCCTCTGAGTAGGCGGTAAGCAACTGATTAGAGCTGGAGTTTCTTTAGTCGAGCTGCATAGGACATCTGTTTGTAGCCCATGATCCTCTTGGTGAGGTACTTTTGGGGTCTCTCCAGTTGCTGCAGGTGTCAGGTAAGGTACATCCCAAAAGGGGCATTGTATTCAATTATGGGCCTGATGAGTGATGAGTAGAGGGGCACAATGACCTCTCTTGATCTAGATGCGAACCCTTTCGTGATAAGGTGGGCTATATAGAAGGTCTTTCTAACCACTTTGGCAACGTGATTATCAAAGGAGAGATTACTATCTACGTTGGTCCCCAAATCTCTAATTACTTCTTCCGTACTTAATGGATTACCACATATGTGGTAATTTGTGGGCATCTTGTTTTTCCCAAAGGGGATGACTATGCACTTTTTAGCATTTAGCTTGAGGCCATGGCTCTGGCACCAAGCATCCGTCTCTATGAGACCCTTTTGGAGGATGCTTGTGTCAGCTGGAGATTCAATTATGGCCCCCAGTTTGCAGTCATCTGCAAACTTTGTCAGCCATAATCCCCCCATGTTAGCCTGAACCTCAGAGAAGTATATACCGAACAAGAGAGGTCCCAGAACTGAGCCCTGTGGCATGCCACTTGTAACTGGTTTGGATTCGGACATGGCACCTGCGATTCTGACAATTTGGGTTCTATCTCTGAGCCAGTTTGCAACCCATCTTGTGATATAGGGGTTGATATTTAAGCTGGTAAGCTTATTTATGATGCCCGAGTGGGGTATTGTGTTGAAGGCTTTTGCGAGGTCCAGGTAGGCTGTGTGGACTTCCTTGCCCTCATCTATGGCTTTTGTAACTGTTTCAAAGAAATCAAATAGGTTTAAGAGGCAAGATCTGCCCTTAACAAAGCCGAATTGGGTAGGGTCCAGTGTCTGGAGGCTCCCAATGTCTTTGTTTATGAGTTCCATGATAATACGCTCCATAGCTTTACAGACCAGACTAGTCAGGCTTATGGGGCGATAGTTTCCAGGGTCCGTTGTGGCACCACCTTTGTGGAGTGGGACCACTGTAGCTGCACACCATTCTTTGGGTACATATACTGTAGTAAGGCTAATTTTGAACAGTGACTTAATGTGAGGGTTCAGTTCTTCTTGGAGCTCATGTAAGACACAGCCTGGGACACCGTCTGGTACCATAGATGCTGTGTTTTTTGCTTTGGAGAGGGCAGCTTTCACCTGTGCATCTGTGATGTCAGGGAGGTTACATTCAGTTGGGATAGGCATTTGCTCATTTGGGAGGAAGGGGGGAGAAGTTTACGCTGAATCTGTCTGCCAGGATGTTGGCTATGTCTGTAGGTTCGGTATATTTTGTACTGTTATGCAACAATTCAGAGCATATCTGGGAGTTTCTGCCCATGTTCCTGACATAACTAAAGAAGGCCTTGTGATTATCTTTAGTGTTTAGGGGAATTTTTCTTTCGAAACTGGCCTTTGATGATTTTATGAGGGATCAAAGTTTCTTGCTAATACTGATCAGACATGCCTTCCCTTTTTGGGATTTTGATCTGTCATGTAGTAGCTTCCTCCTTCTGTTGTATAGCTTATTTATGGCCTGGGTCCACCAGACCTGTCTCCTGTTTTTGGAGGAGTGAGTCTTGGTTTTATTTGGGATAGCACAATCCATGCATTCCTGCAGGTGCTCATAGAATGCATTTGTAAAGGATTCTGTATTTTGGGCTGCATTATCCTCTGGCCCAGTGGCTTTGAAGGATTCCACCTCAGTCTTGAGAAGTGCAAAGTTGGCTTTTGAGAAATTCTTTACAGTGATTTCCTTGGCTGGGGTTGGGGACAGGATATGGATGTCCAGGGAAATTTGTTTATGGTCTGATCTTACCAATGAGGGGTTTACCTCTGGTGTGGAACATAGAGTCCACATGTTGGTGATGACCAGGTCCAATATGTTGTTCCCTCTTGTGGGAGTGGTGACCAGTTGTTTCATTGCATTAGAGTTTATAAATTCAAGGAACCATTGGGCGAGGGTGTTTGGGCTTGAGTAGTTTTCCCAGTCAATGTTTGGGTAGTTGAAGTCACCCAATAACATAGTGTTTGGAGAGACCTTCATATTCTCCAGTGTTCTCAGGAATGCCAAGTGGGGTTCCTGTAATAGGGAGGGTGTTCTGTAGCAGGCTACAAACTGAAAGGCAGTTTTGCCTGCTGTTAGTTGCACATGGATGGTTTCTGATGCTTCGTGCAGTGCCACTAACCTGGAGGTGTAGGTATCTTTGGTGAATATAGATACTCCCCCTCCTTTTGTGCTTCAGTCCGAGTTTTGGGGCCGGAACGCATGGTATGAGTTATAACCTGGTAGTGCTGGGGTGCTCTCAGGAGCCTTGAACCAGGTTTCTATTACTGCACAGACATCGATTTTCTCCATACTGTGGAGAGCCTCGAGTGCGTGCATCTTGAGGTTTAGACTTCTGGCATTGAGTAGCATTACCTTTAGTTTTTTTATCCTTGGGTTGTCTATGGAGGTGGGTTTGTCCTTTGAGCCTTGCCTAAAAAAGGCACTATGGGGGTGGCAAGAGCCTTGGCCAGTATATGAAAGCCTAAGTGTGACAGGTGCAAGCTGTCCCTAGCGAAGCAATGTGGCTTGTCGAGCATGTCATCCCAGGCTGACAGACACTGGATCCCCTTTGAATGACACCAAAACTTTAGCCAATTGTTGAAACTGATCATTTTGTCTTTATACTGTGGCATCATTCTTGGTGAGGGCAAGATGCTACTCAAGGTCAGGGTCATGCCAGCCTGGGCTACATGGTCAGAGAACTCCTCTATGTCTCTTTTCATGTAGTCCAGGGAGGTACATCTCAGGTCATTCACACCAGCATGGACAATGATGGAGTCATACTTGTACTTGCTTTGGAGTGACCTGAATGCTTGCGTTATGTGGCAGATCCTGGCACGTGACAGGCAGCTTACAGTGACCTTCTCCTTGTTCAGTCTGGTGAGCTGGATGTCAGTGTGCCGGACAATAGAGTCCCCTATAACAAGTGTATTTGGTGTGTTGTTTGGCCTTAAGGGCTGTGACTGTGAGTCACACTGATTTTGTGAGATATGTGATTTGTGGGTATTGTTGAGGGGTGGCTGTTGCTTGGATATCTGCTTAGGAGGTCTTTGCTGTTTAGGCAGATTTTTATTTAGAGCCTCCGAGTATGTTTTTGTGTGTTTATGTGTTAGGTATGCAGATGCAATAGGTCTGTGTGAGACTGGATTTGTGGTGTGGGTGGTTACCTTTTTCTCCTGACTAACTGTGCCAGTCTTGGGTTGAGAGAGCTCTGCCTCCAGTTTGGCTGTGTAACTGCATCTCTCACATGTATTAGAGTTTGTTGGAAGGAGGAGAGGGTTGTCTGTGTACATAAAGCAATTGTAACATTGCCTCAAAATTCCCAGATTCACCAGCTGGACTGGAGAGTAACCTTGAAACTGACCCTTGGACATACCAGATTAGTATAGGGAACTGTTTTTTTACTGATCAGATTAGGGAAGGGAACTTATTTTTCACTTGATCAGGAAGGACCAATCGGGAGCCTAATACTTATGAGAAGTCAAGGAGGGTGTAGTGCTTTAGTTAGTTAGTGTTTCCTTATAAGAGCTGAGCAAGTGCAGGGCTTTAGAAAGAGAATAGAATGATTACTTTGAGAGTTTGAACAGTTTTAAGGGTAAAAGTGAAGAGCAGACTTTGTGGAGCCTGGAATAGTTTAAACCTATTTAGGCCACACTGCCCAATGCTGCTCAGTGCGCATAACCGTGCAAAAAGAGAGTTGTAGGGTTTTAAGAGAGAGAGATCAAGGAGTTTAGAATTGACCCAAAATGGCCAATAAAACTACAGCTTCTAGGTAGTAACCACTCCTCCAGAGACAGGCAGGCTTTTCAGTGTTAACCACTCCCACTAGTGAACACAGAGACTTCCATTTAGCCCAAGCAAGCACTGGCCTTCTAGAAACTTCCAAACAGTTCAGAACAGCAAATCTGTAACTGAACTTTCTTAACTTTCAGAAAGTGGGAAAAAAAGCAACATTTTTTTTGTTTTTTTTTTTCTTTTTGTTGTAGTTTAAAGGTAGCAGAGATACTCAAGCAGCAAAATAATCACAACAGTGCAATAAATGACTCCACACTTGAGTGCTAGGCCAAAATCAGGTAAAATGCAGTTTTTAGAGAAAAAAACTATTTTAAATTAAGTGCAACACAGGAAATGCAGTTAACAGGCTCTAGATGTGTTCCAAGTACTGTTACTGTTACAGATATAAACTTTAGCAAGCCGGAAAATGCAAAAAAGTAGGTGGCAAAGCATTAAAACACATATGTAGTTATTACACGTGCCACTGAGCTTACAGGGCTGATGGCTGTCCAAAGGTACTTCTAAGGGGAATGACATCAGCAGGCCTGCTAAAATAGGGCACTAGGAAATGTAGTGGGTGGGAATGCCTTAAACTGTTTCACCTAAATGCACACACTTACATTTGCCAAGACTGAGATTAGAACCCCTACCTATCTAGTTATTTATACTATACTGTTATGCAGTATGCACAACGGAGCTTATAAGGCTGACAATTGTCCAATGTTACTTCTAAGGTGAATTATATCAGCAGATCTTATGAAGTAGGGCAATGGAAAGTGTACTGAGTGGGAACGGCCTCTAAATACTTAAACCTACAGACACACACACACACACACACACACACACACACACACACACACACACACACACAGGCAGGTGATGTGATATTTCAACCCCCACTTCAGTACTATTATGCAATGGAACTCACTTTCATGCTGGCACATGCAACTGGTTATGACTGGTATGCTACTGTCTGCAGCAGGGCATCACTCTATGCCATTCACGGTATTCCTGTGTATGACTCACTCTATGTGTGTGTGTGTCTCCCTGTGTCTTTCTATCACTGTTTCTCTCTCTCTTCCCCATGCCTCTGTGTTTGTATGCTTCACATATTGTTATATATTGCTCATATATATGTGTGTGTATCACACACAACAGATGCAGATATATCACATATGGGCCACCTACAGCTAGCTGAGGGTAATCCTGTCTGATGGGTGTGTGTAGAGACAGTTAAAGTGTACATAGTTGTCTGTATGCAAAGACATGTATACAGTTATATAGTCTGATGTAGGTTCCGACATGGGCTGTGAGTCTCTATGTATAGGAGCATGCCCAGTATGACCTTCTATAGTAAGAGTGGGATTCCATTCCAGAGATAGTTGTACTGCGGTCTGGGGTTTTGTCTGCTATAGCCATACCTTTCAAAAGTGAACAGGAAGTTGCTAGAGGTACATGGTTTGTTTTAGCAGATATTTTTTGACATATCTGACATCTGACACTGGAATGCATTGTGTCATTACCTAGTGACAGACATCCTCAGATCATTACAGTGCTTTACCAGAGAAATACAAGATGTATGATGCACAGACCGATATTATGAGCCCAACTATATACATTCTTGCCCAAAATGGTCAGTTGAGAGGTGTGGCTACAGCTGATTGACTGATGAAGCTGTGTAAACAGCCCAGCAACTTGGTGATATACTGGCTGGGGATCTCCTGCTTGTGTGGTATTCTTCTTACCTAAAAAGTGATAGCCTGGTGTGGGGCCATACCTCTCAACTGTACAGTTTTTGGCAGTTTGTCCAGATGTTTGTCTAGCAGTTTCATCTACTCTACATAAACGTGTGTTTTTATAGCAAGTTAGTTGCAAATAATTAAAGATGAAGTTACAAAATAATGACAGACATTAGTGTTTCAGACTTCATAACCTTCAGACAATTTCTGCTAATGCAAAACCTGTTATTCTACTAACCTTCTTAGTTTGTAAAAGCAATATTTACGACACATGCCTATCACTGGGCATTTGTCCCACTTTTATTTATGACCCTGTCCAGATGTTTTGCTGTCAGAGGTTGAGAGGTATGGGTGTGGTCAAGTGCATTCTACTGTGCAGAAATATCCATTATATGTGTAGTATATTCCACATAGCACTGTGACTTCCAGGTATGTCAGTGGTGTGGCAGAGCAGTACAGAGTAACGTGGTGAACCACTGACAGATATCTGTGTATAGGTTGATCGGTTGATATGAGGTTAGTAGGCTATTGGCCCTGAAGCCCTTATAACCTTGCAGATGAGAGTGTAGCCCATGTTAAGACATGTCCACACCCAGAGCCCCTGTTCAGCAGGGATACAGGTAGAATCCCAGGACTGTATGTTCTGTTTCCCATGCAATTATACAGGGAGCACTTCACTAGGGGTATTGAGGCACCTGGCTTGGTATGGACAGGGAGTGTATTCAACAGATGGGGAAGTGTGTATCTGTCACCCCAACAAACCCTATTGATATCACAGACCAGGTTGATGCTGCACCTACAGGTAGATCGAGTGGGCCTTGACTTCCAGATGTGCAACAGTTTCATCAAGGCTGGGTCTGAATTGCTTTGTATACCAGACAGGGCCACCTCTGTGGAGTCTGCATGGAACTAAGTAGAGGGACAGTGCTGTTAGCCTATCTGTATAGGGTAGGGGTTTGTGGTCCTGCATTCTCCCAATGAGGAACCTTTGTGGTCTCTCCGGCTACTGCATGTGCTTTGTGAGGTACATGTCGAAGGGGGTGTTGAACAAAATAATTGGCCTTATAAAGTTAATATACATGGATCTTTTAACCTCTTTGTCCCTGGATGTAAAACCCTTATGTTTGAGTTGTCCCATCTATGAAGCTTTCTGTACAATGGAAGCAACATGGTGCTCAGACTTCAGGTGGTTATCAACCTGGGTCTCCAAATTCCTCACTACTGATTGTGTATGTAGGACATTGTTGTTAATGTAATACTATGCGGGGCCATCAGTCTCACCAAAGGAATGCTGATGCATCTGCAGACATTCAGCTTAAATCAATGTGTCTGGCATCAGTCATTTGTTTTGGTGAGACCCTGTTGTAGGACATCCACATTACTTCGGGTAGTGATGTCTGTTCCCAGCTTGCAGTCATCTGCCTACTTGGTCAGCCATAGGCCAGTGTTTTTGGCCTGCACCTCAGGGACATATATCCCATATACCAGTTGCCCCTGAATGATCCCTGGGGTATGCCACTCAGTACGGCTGTACTGTTTCAGTTGGCTACCCCTATTATGATTATGTGGGTTCTATCCATGAACTGGTTTGCTACCCATCTGGTAACATATGGATTTCTGCCTAGTTCACAGAGTTCATGTACTATGGTCAAGTGGGGAATAGTGTGCAAGGCTTTGGCCAGGTCATGGTGGCCAGAGTGCACCATGCCTTTGTTGGCTGCCTCTGGGAAGTCATCGAGAGCTCAGTGACATACCTCCCCTAAGAATGTCAGACTGGGTAGGGTAATGTATTTGAATTTTGCCAATGCCGCTGTTAATGTGATCCATGATAATCCATTGCATGGCCTTGCAGATCAGGCTAGTTAGGTTGATGGGTCATTCATTTTCTGGATCGGTGAACAGTCCACCTTGGTGTGAAGTGATGACAGTGGCTGTCTGTCACTCATCTGTGACAAAGACAATATTCAGGGTTTAGGTGTGTAGGGTGCATAATGATGCTGCCAGTGCATGCTTAGGTTCCTGTAGGTTGCAGCCTGGGATGTCTTCAGGTCCCATCAAGGCTGTCGTCTTAACTCTGAAAGGGCAGTGATGCCCTTTTCCCTAGTGATAAGGGTTGGGTGTTCAGGAACTGGGGATGGCTTGCTTCCATGATGGGGTGCAGAGGTAAGACATTTCCACTGAATTTATCAACTAGTGGATTGGCTATAACTACGACATTTGTGTATGTGGTGTCCTTGACCACCAGTTCTCCAGAGATCTGGGAGCTTCCTTTGGGAATGCAGACATATGTGAGGAAGGCCTTACAATTGTCTGGCTTAGATGTGTGCAATTTGGACTTGGATTTGCCTTTAGTGGACTTCACCAGTGCTCTTCTTTGTTTGTTCACCTCAGCAGAGTCTGTATGGAACAGTGTAGAGGGACAGTGCTGTTTGCCTATCTGTGTAGGGTAGGTGTTTGGGGTTTGGGGTAAGGCCTTAGTGTTTGCAAGACCCTGGTGTGTGGAGTCTACATGGTCTGTGGTGTGTAGGTTTATGGAGTTCTCGTGTCTTTTTGCCTCTGAGGTGTCCTTTGTTTGGGTTTTGTTTTATTGCGGACCTCCACTTACATGGGTGTGTGTTGTGTATTTGCAGGTGATGTTAGCTGACTCCATACACTGCATGGCACCTATTTTACTCCACAATTTGTTCTGATGTGCACATTCTCCATTTGTCTGGCCAATGGTTCCCCTTCCCCTTATATGTGTGTCTTTATTTATTTATTTATTTATTTTTATTTTACATTTGTTGTCCGGGAAAGTCCGACTGGATATGTGTCCATTTTCAGCGGAGGCCCAGGGAGAAAAGCTCCAAAGACAATAACAAGAATTATATAAACAAATTATAATGACTTTTTGAACTAATAAAACTTAATTAACAGTGAACTATTAAGACACATTAAAACACATTTATAAGCAGATTATAAAACAGTACATTCCTAGCAAACTAATAAAACTTAATTAACAGTGAACTATTAATACACATTTAAACACATTTATAAACAGATTGTAACAACAGTACATTCATAGGTAGGATAGTGATTTTTAGCCTAGGCAAATTCTTCATTAGGAAGAGTTTGAAGAGAGAAAGGCACAGCAAGAGGGATACAATAGTAATAGACTTTAAAGTGGTCAGTAAAGAGGGTAACAGGAATCAGTCAGGATTAGAGCACGGGCAAAGCCATTGTGATTTTATGAACATTTTTTGTTGTTTCTTGAAAAGAGGCGTGGGTGTAGGGGATGTTAGTTCTCTTGGAAGCTTATTCCAAGAGTAACCAATGGAGTTAGAGAACAGGCAGTCCCTAGATTTGTTGTTGGATTTTAGGGTATAAACAAGTACTCTGTTGTCCTTCTTTGTCCTTCTGTAGTCCAGTCACAGGCTTTGCCCACAGTGGCTGCTGTTATATATTTGTAATTCTGATGTGAGTGAGGTAAATGCCATAACATCACACACAAGGTTATGGACTTCACACTTCTGAGAGTACCTATTTAGCAGGTTGTCTATCATTGCACCACTCCATTTGTTGTGGTCCTCAGACAGTTTGTGTTGCTATATGTTATTATGAGGCTACATGTTGACCTAGCTGTCAAACTGTCACAGACTGACATCTGGACAGGCCCATATATGACAGTTAGACAAAAGCCCACAAACGGGGACAGGGTGTTAATACTGTTCTGCCAAACGTAGACAGTTGAGAGACCAGTTTGGTATTTGCTTGCTTTCTCTTATGGCTATGACATCTGCTTCCCCACTGTCTGCCATTGATGGTTTGACATGCTTCTTTCTTGTTTTGCAAATAGTTGGCAGGAAAATACAATATTAGGACAAGCAGAGCAGCTATACAAGGCATACTTGTGCTCCTTCTGCGACAACCTGTCATTCCAGGAGTATGGATGCTGACCAGTGACATGTTGTCAGTACTGACACAGTATGTTGGCAGCCTTTTATAATCTGGCAGTACACTGACCTTCAAGTACCTGCTGTCCTGCTAGGCACCATACCTCCTGACCCTTTAGTGCCAGACATCTGGACAAAGCCAAAAAAGTAATTTGGGGACAAAGGCCTACATATAGGGACCATTGCTAACTATTGGCCTTACAAATCTAGAAAGGTGATACAATAACAGGTTTTGCATTAGCATGCATTTTCCTAAAGGGTATGAAGTCTGAAACTACAATCTGTCATTATTTTCTGACTTTAGTCTTTTGTGATTTGCCAATGATCTGCCAGAAAACCACAATTTCTTGATAAAGAGACCATAAATATGATGCAAACCTCTGGACATTCTGCAAAAAGTCTGTTCAGTTGAAAGGTATGCTAGGCACTGTGTAGATTACTCTGAGCTATGTAATGTCCATATGTGTGGCCCCCTGTTCCTGACCTGTCCAACTTTTCTGCACTAACAGATATTGACATCTGGATGGTGTGTAAACTCCTACTGTAGCTGTATTTGACATGCAGAATAGTTGGCAGTGCAGTTTTTGGAACATGGACCTGTCAAACACAGTACTGTACCTTGGCCACAAAGACATGCCAATCAAAAGCAAGTGCAGGCCAGATACTGACAGTATTGTCCACACATATATAGCTCAATGACACCTGCATATTGTGGACATGCAAAAAGTTATCAAGTTGATTGGGACAGCCCTGAAAATGTGTGCTCTGCTGCTTATACCCTGAAAATGTTACTGTTACTGCATTTCTATGGGAACATGGGTGTGTGGGGGGGTAGACCTGTCAACTGTCCACATTTGCACAGACTGTGCTGATTTTCTCTTTACATTTTGGTTCCATCTAGCATAGTATTGTGTCTGTCTTGAAGACTACAGGCATATCACTAAAGACCACAGGTCAGATTGTAATGGGAGACATTTGGGTTTCTGACGTCTTACCCTTCAGAGCCTTACTGCAACTGCAAGACCTGCTGTGATATCACTGTGTAAGTCTGTATGGGAATATTTCATTATTGTCCCCATTTGTGGGCCTTTGTCAGACATTTCTTTATGTTTTTCGATGGCTGACTTGCTGGGTGAGGCTGAGGGGTGAGTATGGGGCCCCCACATCGACATCCATGCATATGACCTATGAACCCCCCCCCCCCCAGTTAGTTAGCCCCTACATATATTGTGGTGAGATTTGTCACCTAGAGGAATACTGCATACTCTGGGGAAGCCAGTATTTGGCGGACATTTCCTGTTGTCCCACATAGCTGTCAATTGTCTGTTGCTATCCCAGTAGGCCACCCATTCCCTTGCATGCATGCAGTGAAACCATAGCTATGCTACCACAATGTATTACTCCATTCATTTATTGTTAAGAAGACTGACTTACCTTGTGCCTTTGGCAGTTGTGAGGACAGTGCTTGAGGGGTGGCTCTGTCGGATGCACCCAGTACAAAGCCTATACATGGTAAGATACAGGTAGTGTGATGTGCGTGGCATCCATTTTACTGTGTGTGTGAGTCAGAGATAGGTGTCAGTCGCTGGGTCTCTACAGTGACAGTGTATGTGCTATGCATTGTCTCTTTGCCAAGGCCTGGGCATACTGAGCACATCTCCATCTGCCTACAGGAGCAGGCTCATGGCAGTCCTCCTCTGAGTCCACCTGTAGGGGCCTTGGCAATGGTGGGGGGCTGTGTGGGCCTTCCCTTTGATGTTCCTGCTGCAGCTGTTTCCGCAGGATCATATTGTGTAGCATGGCACATACTATGAACATGTGTGGACATGTGGCTGGAGAGTACTGCAGGGCTCCACCAGATATGTCAAGCCAGCGGAACTGTGACTTGAGCATCCCAAACACATGTTCTATAATGTTCCTGGTTTGTGCATGCTCCTCATTATGGCATTCTTCAGTGTGTGTGCGTATGTGTATTTCTGATGGGTGTCATCATCCACGGCTCCAGTGCATAGCCAGCATCCCCCACCAGATGGCCATATAGGATGTTCCCCCCTGGCAAATGCCTGATACAGCTGTGAGGTATGCCATATGTGAGAGTCGTGATAACTACCAGTGCTGCCAGCACACACATTCATGATAATGCCCTGGGCATTGCACACGACCTGGCAGTTGGAGTGATAGCCCTTACGGTTGATATAGACTCGACACTCTTCACCATGTGGTGCTTTGATGTGGATGTGCATGCAGTCTCTGACACCCAGTACCTCTGAGTAGTCTGCTACATGTTGGAAGAGATGCATATTGCTGGTCATCTCCTCACGGGTGCTGGGGAAATATATGTGCTCAACAGCATGTGTTCGCATGACATCCAGGAATCAGTGGAGTACCCTGGATGCAGATGCCTGTGAGACCCCCATGATGTCCCTAGTAGGTCTTTGGAAGTACCTGTAGCTAGTATTCTTAAGGCTACACATACCATAGTTTCAACTGGGATGGTTTTCCCTTGGTTGGCTCTGGGTCTGAGGTGAGGCTGGCACAGCTCACTGAGTTGCTGAAGTAAGCCTCTGTCCACCCTGTAGCACTCTAGTATCTTCATATCTTCTAACCCCTGGTAGGTACTCTGGGTCTGAACACTCTTCTCCTCCTCCTCCTCAGTCTGGGATGGTTGTCACCATTATCCTCTTCACCACCCTCAGTCTCTAGCACATACTGATGTATCAAAGCAACAGCAGCCCCTGACATTATTTTGTCATTTAAAATACCCTCGAGTTTGTGGGAAAAGCCAGACTGAAAGGTGTTTGCATAGTTTATACTAGTGTGCTGCAGATGCTGCCTGGGTGATTGGCTGACTATGATACATTCCACCTGTCCACTATATTATTTCTACTTGAGTGCCTTTATTCTGCTATTTCCCATTTTTTCCCATTTCTGCCCCTTCTAAGTTGGCCCCCAAATTGCCATCACTGGCACAAATTGCTAAGACTGGCCCTGAGCCATGGCATTCCAAAGCAGAACAGGGTTTGTGTGTAATTACTTTTTGAACTGTAGGCACGCAATTGCATTGCTACTGCTGTGCAAAGTATAGGGTAAAAACAAGCCACACCAGTTAATCATGGCTCATTCAAATTGGAGCAGTGATGAACAGTAGTTCTGTTTGCTTTTATTGATAATGCCAGTTTAAAATAGGCAATAAGTTTTAAATTTAAGCATGCAGTATGTGACAGCCTATTTCATTTTGTTGCCAGAATAAGTTGTTATACATGTGCATTTATTTTTTGTGTGTACAGTTCATTACAAGCCTACAAAAAATGTCACTTTTACAGCAATCTCTCACAAGAAGTGAGGAAGTTTTAAACATGGAGCATAACTGACCTGCGCAATGCAGTGGCCCTTAAAACATGGACTCATAAACTATGTAGTGCTGAGAGTAAGTCTGAGTGGTAGAGGTGAGTGATCATAGCATACAGGCAAGTGTTCACTTCCATCTCTGATCTCCTGGGCTTTTATAGGCAGACATTTCTTCTCTTGTATTTGGCAAACTTTATACTTGATGTCACTGGTGACATGCTTTTGCTTTTTGATTAAAAGCCATGTGTAACTTTATGCATGAATGCATTTATTTTATTATCACTCAATTATATATTTGATTCAATGCTTTGTGAACCAGCTGAGAATTGTGACAGTCACAAGAAGCAGTTTGTAGCGCTTTGCTATTTCAGTTACATATAACACGAACAATATTTTCTGTAATAATTTACTAACACACAGTAATCTGTGTATATTATTTATACAAATTTACATTGTGATTATTGTAATAATTGTTTGTGTGCATTGCAACAATTAGAAGTGGCCTTCTAATTGGGTGGTAATGTCACTGCAGCATTGGTGACAAAAGGAGACATCTTATGTAATAGGATCATCCTCCATAAAAGGTGATTCCCAATCATAAATATTGTTAAGCATGCTTTGATTACATATGTATGGATGGTGATAGCTCAAGTAACCTAGTCAAAACTTTGCATGACCATTACACATAACTTTCCTCTATACCATATCAGCCCAGCCATTCTCCCACAGATGGGATCCAAATAGACCATTCATTTATTTGGCAGGAGGAGCTGTGCTACCACTTTTCATGGGGGAGAGAGATGTTGACTAAGTCCCTAGCTGTTCTCATTGTGCAGGCCCTTGACTCCCTATGTGCTATAATGCATTGAGTACATTTGACAGGCAAAGATACAGATCACTGATTACACTCCAAACATGTACTCCATAGTATTTATCCCACAGACAGAGAGAGAGAGAGAGAAGTGAATAGGCAAGGTCCAGTATGCACTATAGTACTCTTTTAATCAAATCATAATTATTCATATCTAAAACATCTTAAACCTTGACAAGTCACCAGTTCAAATGACAAAATTTCCAAGGGGAACACAAGAAATATTTCTTCCTGCACCTATATATACTATATATATATATATATATATATATATATATATATATATATATATATATATATATATCTGTCTATATATTTATATATATATATATATATATACATATACACACACACACACATGTATGTGTCTATTACTATATCTACTTATATAGGCAGATAGATCAGCTCTAGATATATGTATATATGGGTTTTATTCAAGTCATCAGACATTCAGGTTATTAAACTATCTGAGCAATGGTACAAAGGATCATAAAAACAACTGATTACAAAGTGCCTGTGTATTTTGTGGGTATTTGTGGTACAGTGGGCAGTGGGAATTTGTCCTTTCCCTGCTATAGTGTGATCTTAGATTAAGTATATATAAGCAGCAGGAGGAAGCGGGATGCAGGGTGCATTTGTTTTAAGTGCCTTTTTGTTTTTTACTATAGATTGAATGACAATCACTAGTTTTTGATTGTTTTGTATTTGAATATTAGTGACTTCGACCATTTGACCCATTTGATCAAGACTGATATAGATACACACACACACACACACACACACACACACACACACACACACACACACACACACACACACACACACACACACACATGCACATAAATACAAACATAGCAATTCTAAGATCACACAAACATGGAGAAAGCAAGGAAGTGCAATAATCTCAAAGTTTGCATGCCATGCATGACAGAATGTCAAAGATCTATCATGCTCACTGTTCTGAGCACTGATTTGTTGGCTAGTGACATGCAGTAATACTCATGAACAGGCATTTCTGCATCATTCCAGTCTATCTCCCTGGCTAGATCCTTCAGTGACTGAGCCCCAAATCAAACTTGAGTTGTCTGAGTCACTGTCTGGGTTTTAACCCTCTCTGCCAGCAGATCTCACTCTCAGACTCTTAGGAAATTATACTTGAACCACAGTTGCATACTACATCTTTCATTAACAACTCTCTCTGAAAGAATGTTGCACCTCGTTGTTGAAGGTCACTGGGATATACTGCTGCTTTCACTGCAAAATTTCTTGATAATGGCAACACTTCAATGAGATTAAAGGTTACTTAAAATGTATATTTATAGATAGAGAGACAGAGAGAGAAAGACAAACAGGCACACACACACACACACACACACACACACACACACATAGACACACAGACACACACACACACACACACACACACACACACACACACACACGATATCAGACAACAACCTTGCAAAAGAAAATGCCGGGGAGAAAATCATTAAAGGATCTGTGTATACGTATGCATGCATGTATATGAATGCTGTATCTGTGTATGCATGTGTGTATGCATTTAGACTCATGCACATACACAAACACAAAAAGTAGTTAATTCTTTTTTTTAAATATCTTTATTGGATGAAATGTTATACAAAGTCAATCTAACAATATCTGAGCAACAGATATGTTCTTGTATGTCTGATATAATGCAGTTCAATACATATATGCTCAGTTCAAATATTTAATTCCCAACCCGGAGGAAACAACACTATGGGCATTTAGTGAGATTCCCCTCTGAAGTTAGAACCTCTCTTCATAATATTTGTATTCATGTTTTTGACATACACAGGCAACCTCATTGTTATTTAATTGGGATCCAGTTTCAGAAGGTCAGTTGCTTTCAGGAACAAACTCACCCACATCACCATTTTTTGTCTAGGTACATTTCAAAGGGGCGATAGTGATAAATGAAAGCAATTCAGTCATAGTAATGTACTCACCTTGTTTAGCATATACAAACAACCCCAATGATAGTATTTAAATTTGATCAAATGGCATAAGTCAATTTTCTTTCAAACATATACTAACATTCCAAATTGTGATTATCTCAGTTGTTTTGCTGTTGATCAAATTAAAGAAATTCTGATCATTATAATATGTTTGTTTCATATGCACTAAATCCCTTATGTGTAGTTGTTTTGATCAACTGACGGCAAACCAGTTTTTTTTTTTTTTAATTGTAAAATAAGCACCAACCGTTACCGCCTTTTATTTATTTATTTATTTGAATTTGTTTACGTGGGGGTAGAGCACTGACAGTTTCTGACCATTTTCAGTCTCAGTACAGGGTTAGTATTCAATCAACGTGAGAGGAATAAAGAATGATATTTATGACATATAACTAAAGAGCAAAGCATGACAAGGTTATAAAAAGGAACCACATTTACAATACATGCAAAGAACTGCAAATCTGATGGCTGCTGAATTGACTACGACACTGGCATGAGTGGCAGAGAAGGCACGTCTGAGCTGTCTGCCTTATGTCTAAAATGGATGACAGTCTGCTCACAGTAGTATATTCAATTTTGATCACAAACACAAATTTCCAGCCTCCTTTGCATCATATATTCAGAAAACATACTTCAGAAAAGAGCTGTCCTGTCTACCATGCTTAAACAGACTGTGCATCAAACTTAATTTAAGGGAACTTATATCACTACAGCCCTCCCATTCAGAAAATCAAAACTTCTATTACAATTGCCTATCAGCATAAAGAAAAAAAAAGAAATTTAATATATAGGGTCTGTGGTATAACAAATGAAATATCTGGCACACTAGGTTGTGCGGTTTGTGTTTTGTGGTTGTCCAACTTGTCACAAAATTCACTCTCAAAACCCACAGTACCATAAACTCACTTTATTGCACCAAGACTGTCATAACCATTCACAGTCATTTTACAGTTGTCGTAGGGCCCATAAGACCTAGAGGTGTCACTCTTTTTCTACCTTCAGAAAGTAATGTATTGCTCCAGCTTTGGTGGTATTAATTCAAGCCAGTTTGCGTCAGCCCTTCAGAATTTTGCCAAACTCCATTTTTCCTTTTACACTACTTGCTTAGCTTGAGATCACATGTTCTTTGTCCCTTAGCCAATATTTAAGGACACAGGCTGGATATGAATCTGAAAGTGAAATGCAGACCTTGTTGGCATGTACCTTTCATATAATCACAATGATTTTTTGGAAATAACTCAGGTTAAATCTAGGTTGGCTATATCCAAAATGAACATGCTAAATGGGTTGCAGGTTGAACAGCTTTAAGTTTCCTAGGGTGTGACTATGCTGATAATTGTCAGGCAGTGCTCACATTGTGCCATTCTTATAAATCCCAAGTTTCTAAGTTATGGTAAAATATCCTTAGTATTTTTGTAGTTGTTATTATACCTTTGTCAGAGCTGTGGATAATGCCTGACATTAATCCTGGTATACAGCCTGTGAGAAATAACGTCTCACAACATAGATACACCAAGGTTCACCACCTGGTCCATATTTTCAATTTGTATAAGCAGACATGAAATAGTCATTTATAGGGACTATCTGTTGTACTAAAAAACATAACTTTAAGGACTGAACTATTCATAAAATTCCTCATTCCACTGAAATGGTGGAATAGAAAATATTGCAAACTTTAGATTTCAGTGGCATTCTGGCATATAAGTTGTCTTTACATGATTAAATCTTCACTGTTTTCTCAGACATGGCTTTAGCAGGGCACTCGATTTTGAATCCTAAGTGTGGTAGCAATAATTCAAAAACCTGTTTTATTCTGTTTCATCTCATGCTTTAAGTGTAAGAAATCTGGACAAAGCCAATAATAATGGGAGGACAAATGCCTAAAATCAGGGGCAAATTTTAAACATTGTGCTTATAAACTTAAAAAATAGCTAGAATAACAGCTTTTGATTTAGCATGCATTTTTTGAAGGATATGTAGTCTGAAACTCAAAGGTGAGTCATTATTTAATTACTTAAATCCACTTCAAATCTAAAAGATTTGGCAGGAAAAAAAATGTACGCGGAGCAGACCAAAATGTGAGGTAAAAAGCTGGACATTCTGTGAAAATCTGGACAATTGAGAGTTATGCTCTGCATCTGATACTGAGGCATAATTTTCTCATACATGAATGGCAATTGATATTTTTCCTGCCAAAGAAATGTGAACTAAGTACCACCCCTAATAGAATACCTTTATTTGTTACTCAGCTGGGATAGCTCCTTTGACTAGATCAATGTAATGCTCAAACTGGACTGCAATATACGTTTAATCTGACACTGCTTATATGCAAAAATGCAACAAAGAGTAAAAGCTGCAGGTTTCAGTTTTGACATGCACAACTTTTTAGATCAAGAATTAATTTGGCTCTAAAAGTTTACAATAATTTAAGCAGCATAATGTTTTAGATTTTCAGTGAACTCAAGATAGCACATGCTTGGAGCTAGTCTGTGAGTTAGAAATACTGTGTGTCAAGTATTACATATTATACAACTCATTAGTTGTACACTAAGGATGAGTTCAGTTCCACCATTTATACAATATGTCGTGAATCCTGACATGGCATAACTACATGGTATGACATGTTCTGAGTATGATAAAAAGGGCACCAGTCTCTAATAATGTCAAAATTCATTAGCATGCATTAAAAAATGCTAGTGATTACAGTACATTAGATTTAAAACATGAACCTAATATTGTTGGGACTAAAACAATCCCAGGAACTAGCAGTGACAGATAAAAATCTCAGACCCATAGACCCTCATAATCTGTCCTTGATCTTTAGCAATGACAAGGCTGCTCAGCAAGAAAAAAAACTCTGAATCTGAAAGAATGACACGTTATCTAGATTAAATCAACAGCTGACTCACATTAATGAATATGTTTTAAATCTAAGCCCCAAACGATATTCTGTCCCTGTCAAATGACAGAAAAGAATATCTCAATGACTAGCATAAACTAGCTTAAAGCAATCATAAAAAAAAAAAAAAAAAAATATATATATATATATATATATATATATATATATATATATATATATATACATACACACACACACACACACACACACACACACACACATATATATATACACACACACACACACACACACACACACACATATATATATATATATATATATATATATATATATATATATATATATATATATATATATATATATATATATATATATATATATATATATATATAAATTATGTTATTTGTGTTCCTGAAAGACAGCAATCCCATATAAAGTGCAGCTTTACTGAAGATAACTAGGCCACATTTTGAACAACCTCAAGATAAAAGTTGTACAAAGCCACACAGAAATGCAGAGCATGCTAGAGTGCACAGACACACGCACACACGCACACAAGCAGATACACACACAGAAACGCACGTGAGTGTGCACACACACACACACACACACACACACACACACACACACACACACACACACACACACACATATGCACACAAAAACCCTTATGCATGTACACACATATGCATACATGCATGCACACAAACACAAAACATACACAAATATGCATTCTCACACAGACATGACATTTGATACTGTCTTCTTGGTGATTGCTCTTAATCATCTAAGTCAGTGGGCTACAGTCATTAAAATGTTGTCTTTATTCTTCCACATGGCTCCTCTATCCCACTTCATTCCATTCCCTATGTTCTTGAGCCTCACAAATGCAGCCTTTGTTATTTCATTTTCAGAACCTAAGCCCTCCTAAGAAATGTACACTAGTGGCTTCCTCTTATGAATTGCTGTCAGACATCTTTTCTTTCTACCACTCTTCCCTTCTGTCCTCCCATTCAGCTTCTTGTTGCTGATCCTGTCTTTATTCTGTCCACATACTGAGCAACACTTTCTTGTGATCTTCATCTGTCACCAAACTTTTCCCTTTTACTAGCTCATATCTTTGAATCCTGTTAATCAATTTCTCCATCACCAGCACCCTGCTTTCTCAATAGGCTACAGTTTTTATTATATTGCTCTATATGCTATGTTTACAGGCTCTAATAGTAATCTTTTTCCTTATCCCCTCATCTGTCTGTCTGTTCATCTGTTTGTCTACACTATTTTCCTCCCACAAGATGTGTCCTTTCCTGCTTCCATCCCTCCAACTCTATGATTGGTGCTACTTCCTGTATTTAGCATAACTAGTAATTTTTCATTTACATCATCAAACACATTATCTAAGAATTCAGTATAAAGCATAATGGGCAGGATTCAATAAACCCTACATGGCTTGTTGAAACTATGTGTGCATCATGGTGTGATGTACACATGATAGCCCACTGATTATATTCAGTAAGCGGCTCTACCCATCATGTAGAGCCACACAAACATGATAAACATTGTAGCATGTAAATTACTACATAAGCAACTGAGCTGTATGCTAATCAACCAATCCAAGATGGCAGAGCTACTCATTAAGCTATAAAGGAATCGTACACTTAGTGTGCCTTTTGCCTTGTATTCCATAGCCTATTGGATAACAGCCATGGAAACTACACTGGAGGGAAATAATGTTAGGGGCTTCTGCTGCTCTTCTGCATGTGTACGTGCAACAGGCTCAATTCTATGTTGTAATGATGATAGGCCTCAGGCAAGGAGAAGAAGTGTATTTAGATCAAGTATTACTTTCCATGGTCTGCATGATGTGGAAATAGTAGAGCACTATAGGGTTGATAGAGACACACTCCAGGAACTCTGCAACTTCTGTCACCCTCACCTGAGAGAAAGGGCAAAACGAGGGGATCCAATACCTGTGGAGACTAAGATATGTGTAGCACTTAGAATATTAGCTACAGAAACCTTTCAGAGACCCACAGGGGACATGCTGGGGGTGTCACAGGCATTAGCATTCAGGATCCTACACCAATTTCTGAATGCTATGCTACAACATGCCAGTGACTATATGTATTTCCCCATATGCCTGAGGACAGAACTAGAACTATGCAGTATTTCTACCCCAGAGAACACTTTCCTGAAATCTTGGGTGCCATATCCCACATGCATATTAAAATCAAAGCACCACCCAAGTAACAGGGAAGGGTCTACATCAACAGAAAAGTGTTCCACTCCATTAACTGCCAGGTCATGTGTAATACTAAGGGAATCATCCTAAGTGTGTGCACTGGCAACCCTGGAAGTTACTATGGTTCACATATTTGGCACAACTCACAGCTCTACCAGAGGTTTTCCAGGGGTGGTATCCCACAAGTCCATTTACTGGGGGGAGCAGGATATGCACTCGCACCATGTCTGATGATGCCCATCAAAACTTTTCACACACCCATAGAGAAAAGATATAATGATGCATACAGTAAAACAAGCTGCAACAGGAACTCCAAGGGCTAGGATCAAACGTTCCCCCACCACTGGTAAGGTCACCACATCCACACACAGGTGAGGAGTCTGGGCAGGGGATCGCCAGCTGCTTTGTATGTAGGTAGATATAGTTGTGCACAATATGCCCTCACCCTTGCCAAAACACAATGGATAGCACACAGGCTGACCCCCTAAGAGGTACAAATTTCATCCTACACACATTTATACTGAGCTTATCGAAGGAAGGACACTGAGGAAACATGGAGCTATACTATATAACATTAATTATCCTGTTTTTTTGTTTATTTTGTTCTTTATTTCTTTGTTATTTATAGCACTTTGTGTACTGTGTATTTTTCTAGCTAGTTTCACTGTGTGTGAGGTATTAACTGGAAATTGTCTACTTTTATTAAGCATCTGTTGGGTTGTTTGTTTCTGATAACTTGTTGCAGTTAAACTCTTTTTTCTAGAGGCTCCTTTAGCTGTTTTAAACTTTCATTTAAAGGCTCACTGCTGCTTTTCAGCTGTGAGAAACATTTCTGCAGTTTGTTTTAAGTAGTGCGGATATTTGTAGCATTTCCATATTCAGGCTTGTATGTGGGCCTAGTGTTTGTGGAGGCTGTGTGTCTGAGCACATATTCAGGGACATCTTGGTTTAGCCAAAGCCATCAGGCATTTCAGTGAGAGAGAATTGTTTGAGGTCATTGGCTGACTGAGGTCATCTGGACTACAGCTTAGACTAAGCACTGCAATGGTTCTTTTGAGATTTCTTTCTTAAAAGCTGTCTCAGGTTTCAACTTTCTGTTACCTAAGAAGTTCAGTTGTGAGTGTTCTGCCATTTCACACTGAGCTTATCAAAGGAAGGACAATGAGGAAACTCGGAGCTATAATATATAACATTAAGTATCCTGTTTTTTGTTTATTTTGTTCTTTATTTCTTTGTTATTTATAGCACTTTGTGTACTGTGTATTTTTCTAGCTAGTTTCAGTGTGTGTGAGGTATTAACTGGAAATTGTCCACTTTTATTAAGCATCTGTTGGGTTGTTTGTTTCTGAAAACTTGTTGCAGTTAAACTCTTTTTTCTAGAGGCTCCTTTAGCTATTTAAAACTTTCATTTAAAGGCTCACTGCTGCTTTTCGGCTGTGAGAAACATTTCTGCAGTTTATTCTAAGTAGTGGGGATATTTGTAGCATTTCCATATTCAGGCTTGTATTTGGGCCTAGTGTTTGTGGAGGCTGTGTGTCTGAGCACATATTCAGGGACATCTTGGTTTAGCCAAAGCCATCAGGCATTTCAGTGAGAGAGAATTGTTTGAGGTCATTGGCTGACTGAGGTCACCTGGACTACAGCTTAGACTAAGCACCTCATTGGTTCTTTTGAGATTTCTTTCTTAAAAGCTGTCTCAGGTTTCAACTTTCTGTTACCTAAGAAGTTCAGTTGTGAGTGTTCTGCCATTTCATAGTTGATGGCTTTGCAGTTGCCCGCCCCTAGTGTAAATTTGATCTGGGACCCTCCTCCCAGTCTAGTGTCATTACCTCATTCTATCCAGTACAGGGAGAACATTTGAGAAGGCCAATCAGCTTAGTTTCTGCTACTCCTTTCTCTCTTTCCTTTCTCTCTTTCCACTTAAAAAAAAAAAAAATTATCTGCTTTTACTGTATTTGTGTTTCTTCCTACTTTATTTTGCTTTTGCGTCATCTTAAAAGTACTCAGTTGTATTTATTCCTGTTTAGTGTAACTCATTCTAAGCCTTTTAGTTTAAGCACTTGGGCTTCAGACCAGTTGTTTTACATTAAGAAGGTTTGTGGTCTGCACTGTAATGGCAGAACAGGTAGCTTTCATCCTTCTAAGTTGGGAACTGCTGATTGAGGGCTCAGTGTCTGTTATTCTAAAAGTGCATTAATTCTGGTTTAAGCACTTGGGCTTCAGGCCAGTTATTTTACATTAAGAGGGTTCATGGTCTACACTCTTGTGGGAGGAGAGGCTGGACTCTGCCCTTCTGAGCTGGGAATTTCTGGTTAAAGGCTTATAGTGCCTGCATATTTGAAATGTTTCTTACTGAAATTGGTACACCTTGTTTGCTGTAGCATAGACTAGATCCAGGCTTGCTGAATATAGCTTTGTTTGTATGCTTGTTGTTTGTTTGCTTGTTATTTCCCTGAAACGCTAATTCCACCTAAATAACAGCTTTTCAGTGCTTCTGTGGATCCCTAGTGATATCTGCATTGCTTACTGTACTTATTTCCTTGTTTCACTTGAAAGAAAGTTACTGTTTGTCGTTTTTGCATTTAAGTTACCTGTAACACATTGCATTTAAGTTACCTGGCACCTGCTCACAAAGTCAGCACTAAAAAATTAAAAGCACTACACCCTCACAAACTCCCCTTGAGTATCTTGTTCCCCATTGGCCCTTTTCTTCAATTATAAAGGAATACCCAATACTATTCCAGCATGTCCAAACGTCAGTTGTCAATCTCCTCTCTGGTCCAGCTGGTGAATCTTGGAATCTTGAGGCAATGTTACAACTGCCTCATGTACACAGACAACCCTCTCCTCCTCCCAACAAATTCCAACACATGTGAGAGATGCAACCATACAGCCAAACTGGAGGCTAAGCTCTCTCAACTCAGTACTGGCATAACCAGTCAGGAGGAGAAGGAAACCACACTCACTACAATTCCAGTCTCACATAGACCTACCACGACAGCAAACCAAACACATAAACACACAAAAACATACTCGGAGTCTCTAAATAAAAATCTGCCTAAGCAGCAGAGACCTCCAAAGCAGACACCCAAGCAGCCGTTACCCCCAAAACAAAACACGTGCAACACATAGCTCACAAAGCCAGTGTGCTGAACAGTCACAGCCCTTAAGGCTAAACAACACACCTGATACACTTGTAATAGGTGACTCTATCGTCAGGCACACTGACATCCCGCTCACCAGGCTGAACAAGGAGAAGGTCACGGTGAGATGCCTATCGGGCGCTAGGATCCGCCATATAACACACGCACTCAGGTCACTCCAAGGCAAGTACAAATATGACTCAGTCATTGTCCATGCTGATGTCAATGACCTGAGATGTACCTCCCTGGACTACATGAAAAGAGACATAGAGGACCTCTTTGAGCATGTAGCCCAGGCCGGTATGACCCTGACCTTGAGTAGCATCTTACCCTCACCAAGAATGATGCCACAATATGAAGACAAGATGATCAATTTCAACAATTGGCTTAAGTATTGGTGTCATTCAAAGGGGATCCAATGCCTGTCAGCCTGGGATGACATGCTCGACAAGCCACAATGCTTCGCTAGGGACGGCTTGCACCTGTCACCCCTGGGCTTTCGGATATTGGCAAAGGCTCTTGCTACCCCCATAGTGCCTTTTTTAGGCAAGGCTCAAAAGACAAACCCACCTCCATAGATATCACAAGGGATAAGAAACTAAGGGTAATGCTACTCAATGCCAGAAGTCTAGACCTCAAGATGCACACACTCGAAACTCTCCTTAGCATGGAGAACATTGATATCTGTGCAGTAACAAAAAACCTGGTTCAAGGCTCCCGAGAGCACCCTAGCACTACCAGGTTATACCTCATACCATGCTTTTTGGCCCCAAAACTTGGACTGAACCAAAAAAGCAGGGGGAGTATCAATATTCGTCAAAGATACCCACACCTCCAGGTTGGTGGCACAGCACGAAGCATCAGAGACTATCCATGTGCAACTAACAGTGGGTAAAACTGCCTTCCAGTTTATAACCTGCTACAGACCACCCTCCCAAACCCAGGAACCCAACTCGGCCTTCCTGAGAACACTGGAAAATATGAAGGTCTCTCCAAACACCATTATATTGGGCAACTTCAACTACCCAAACATAGACTGGGAGCATTACTCTAGTTCCAACACCCTAGCCCAAAGGTTCCTAGAATTTATAAACTCAACTGCTATGGAACAACTTGTTACCACTCCCACAAGAGGGGAAAACATACTGGACCTGATCATCACCAACATGTGGACTCTATGCTCCAGACCAGAAGTGTATCCCTCACTGGTAAGATCAGACCATAAACTAATCTCACTGGATATTCACATCCCAACCCCACCCCCTGCCCAGAAAACCACAGTGAAAAACTTCTCTAAAGCAAATTTCACACTCCTCAAAACTCCTTCAAAGCCCCGGGCCTGTGGAAAATACGGCCCAGACCGAAGAATCCTTTATAAACGCATTCTATGAACACCTTCAGGAATGCATGGATCATGCAATCCCAAATACAACCAAGACCCAATCCTCCAAAGGCAGACATCCTGTCTGGTGGACTCCAGCCATAAACAAACTATACAACAGAAGGAGGAAGCTACTACATGATAGAGCAAAATCCCAAAAAGGGAAGGCATCTCTGATCAGTATTAGCAAAAAACTATGGGCACTCATAAAATCGTCTAAGGCCAGCTTTGAGAGAAAAATTGCACAGGACACCAAGGATAATCACAAGGCTTTCTTTAGTTATGTTAGGAACCCTAGTGGGAATTCCCAGATATGCTCAGAATTAGTCCAAAATGACAAAAAATGCACTGAACCCACAGACTTTTCCAACATCCTAGCTGACAGGTTCAACGCAAACTCCCCCCCCTTCCCACCAAAAGGACGAATATCTATCCCAGCAGAGTGCTGCCCACCTGACATCTCAGATGCTCAGGTAAGAGCCGCCCTCTCCAAAGCAAAAAACACAGCATCAATGGGACCAGACAGTGTCCTGGGCTGCGCCCTACATGAACTCCAAGAAGAGCTAAACCCAAACATAAAACTACTGTTCAATCTCAGCCTTACTACAGAATATGTACCCAAAGAGTGGCGTACAGCAACAGTGGTCCCTCTCCACAAAGGTGGTGCCTCAACGGATCCTGGAAATTATTGCCCCATAAGCCTGACTAGCTTGGTCTGCAAAGCTAAGGAAAGGATCATCATGGACCTCATAAATAAAGATATTGGGGACCTACAGACACTGGATCCTACCCAGTTCGGCTTTGTTAAGGGCAGATCCTGCCTCTTAAACCTGGTCAATTTCTTTGAAACAGTCACCAAGGCCATTGACGAGGGGAAGGTGGTCCACACAGCCTACCTGGACCTCGCAAAAGCCTTCGATACAATACCCCACTTGGGCATTATAGATAAGCTCACCAGCTTAAATATAAACCCCTATGTCACTAGATGGGTTGCAAACTGGCTGAAGGACAGAACCCACATGGTTAGAATTGCTGGAGCCATGTCATACTCCAAACCAGTTACAAGTGGCATCCCACAAGGCTCAGTCCTGGGGCCTCTCTTGTTCGGTATATATTTCTCAGAGGTACAGGCAAACACGGAAGGACTGTGGCTGACCAAGTTTGCAGATGACTGCAAACTGGGCGCCATAATCGACTCTCCAGCTGACACAAGCATCCTCCAAAAGGGCCTCATAGAAACAGACAACTGGTGACAGAGCCATGGCCTCAAGCTAAACGCCAAAAAGTGTATAGTCATCCCCTTTGGCAAAAACAAAGTGCCCACAAATTACCACATAGGTGGTAATCCATTAAGTACAGAAGAATCCATATGCAACAACAGAACTATGTACCTCCCATGTGGAACAACACCAACAAGCTCTCTGTATAATCCACACCGGTATATCGTACCACAAGACAATGTTTTAGCAAAATAAATCCACCGGAAATAGTTGAATCCACGAATGTATTTAATAAAAATACAGCAGTTTCAAACGTTAAGCGCTTTCACTAGACGCAGCTAGCTTCTTCAGAACGGTTAAAACAGCTGTTTCCTCCTTGTTTTAAATTACAAAACGCGCCAAAATGCTAAAATACCATATTTAAAGGCATATAAACTTTATAAAAATGATATCATACATATAAAAATGCAATTAGTGAATTCTTAAACAACACATACATTCAATTTAGTGACTCTATAATCTACAGATAAATAAAATATTAACTTTTAAAACTAAATCTAATTCACTGTGTTATTTAAACTAAACTAGATTTAGTTTTAAAAGTTAATATTTTATTTATCTGTAGATTATAGAGTCACTAAATTGAATGTATGTGTTGTTTAAGAATTCACTAATTGCATTTTTATATGTATGATATCATTTTTATAAAGTTTATATGCCTTTAAATATGGTATTTTAGCATTTTGGCGCGTTTTGTAATTTAAAACAAGGAGGAAACAGCTGTTTTAACCGTTCTGAAGAAGCTAGCTGCGTCTAGTGAAAGCGCTTAACGTTTGAAACTGCTGTATTTTTATTAAATACATTCGTGGATTCAACTATTTCCGGTGGATTTATTTTGCTAAAACATTGTCTTGTGGTACGATATACCGGTGTGGATTAAGTACAGAAGAAGTAATTAGGAACCTGGGGACCCAAGTTGATAGCAATCTCTCATTTGACAACAACGTGGCCAAAGTGGTTAGAAAAACATTTTATATAGCCCACCTAATCATGAAGGGATTCACATCTAGATCAGGGGAGGTCATCGTGCCTCTTTACTCATCCCTCATCAGGCCCATAATTGAGTACAATGTCCCTTTTGGGATGTACCTTACCAGACACCTGCAGCAACTGGAAAGACCCCAAAAGTACCTCACCAAGAGAATCAAAGGGCTCAAACAGATGCCATATGCTGCCCGGTTAAAGAAACTCCAGCTCTACTCAGTGACATACCGCCTGCTCAGAGGCGATCTGTGCCTGACGTATAAAGCCATATCCAACCCAGAATTAATGGACATGCTGCACCTCAGAAAATCCAAATCCCATCGAGCTACGTGCTCGAGAGACTTGAACCTCAGCACTGAAATAAATAGAACATGCTGGAGGGACAGATTCATAACCCAGAGGCTCCCTTCACTCTGGAATAAAATCCCAGTCCAGGTTAGACAGAGTCCCTCATTGACTCTCTTCAAGAGGAATCTTGATGAGTGGATGGGAGATCGTAGGTTTACCCTGGGTATCACTTCTGTGTCACTGTTAGACAGAGGCACAGTATACTAACCTCGAAAAAGGGCATAGCAAAATTAATTTAAAATGGGTGGCGAAAGACAAACACACTCTGGCTAGGCTTATAAATGCCCTAGGGCAGATAGCCTAGTATGAACCTTTGAACCTATGAACAATTGATGCCAGGCAAGGCTCACAACCTTTACTTACCCACGTAATTGTTGTGTACTGCAAGCATCAGATAGAGTCAGCCCCGAATGGCAACATTTGTAACTGCTGGACTAAATGTTTAAGAATATGAATTGCAGATACCTGCATACTGTTACTTGAGAAGTATGTAAGTAGAATGTGTGTGAGTTGTCCAGCAATGACATAAGTATGTGACATGACTGAGTTATGTAATATATATTTATGCAGTTTATCAACAAGCATGACTCTTGCATCTCAGCCAGTATAGAAAAATCAGTCCAAACTCTACTTATTCCTACATTCTCACAAGTGGAGCAATAAGAATGACTGCCATATCACCGATTTTAAGGTAGGAATCACAACACTAAAATGCTGTAAGAAATGTGAAAATAATTCCAAATAACATCACCAGTACATATCCTCAACTCTCATTTAGCTATACACCCTGTGCGCCAGATAATATACATATGTAACCTTGAGCCCAAAAGGTAGAAACAAAGAGATGGCACAGTTACATCATTTGTACAGGATGGGGGTTGGGGGGCAGGTGGCCATGGCTGACCCTAAAGTAGTTTGTATGTGCAAGTACCCTCTTCAATTCCTACTTCATTGACACCAAAGCTAACCTAACCGCCACCTTTCCTACAATTAACAGAACCACCAATAAAACAGCTGATGACCAAATCATCTCACAAAACAAGTCTACCCTTAACCCTAACCTAAAATTCTCCCCCATACCCACCAGCACAATAAAAAAACTTTTACTTAAGCTAAAACCCTGTACTCTGGCCCCTGACAATCTACCCTCACACATCCTACAGCTAGCAGCAAACTCTATAGCTTGTCTCATCAACGTACTCATTAATAGATTAATTAAAGAATCCCTTGTCCCAGACATCTGGAAAAAAGCATTCATTCTCCCCTTACACAAAGGTGGCAACAACACAGACACCACAAACTTTCGACCCATAGTAATTCTCTCATCCCTCTCTAAAATACTGGAAAAATGCATCCATACCTAACTCCTCAACCACCTGCATGAAAATCATATTTTATCACCCACTCAGCATGGTTTCAGACCAGGACACGGCACTACCTCCCTCCTATCCTTCCTTGATACAGTTAACCGGGCATGGGATCCTGGTAAAATAATTGCTTGACTTTTCCTTGACCTCTACAAAGCTTTTGATACCATTTCCCACACTATCCTACTCTCTAAACTATCCACCATCCACATTTCTCCCCCTACCCTACAGTGGTTCAACAGCTATCTCTCCAATAGACAGCAATCCACCAAGCGGCAACAGTCTTACCCTCCCTACCTCAGTACTTCCACAGGGGTACCCCACGGCTCCATACTTGGTCCTCTCTTATTTAGCATCTGTATTAACAACTTTCACACCACTCTCCCACAATGCTAAGTAATCCAGTATGCTGATGACTCTACAATAATATGCACTGCAAATTCCAGCTCTGAACTCCAGCAAATTACCCAGAATGCCCTCACATCTACTGAATCTTGGATGCTTAACAATCATCCTGCCCTAAATCCAAAAAAAAAAACTAAACTAGTAATTTTTACTCCTAGGAAAATCACTCCATTTGATAAAAACCTCTTCACTATACAAGCCCAAGACAATACCACTATAGACGTCCCACATACTAAATTACTAGGCATTATTATAGATGAAAACCTTAACTTTGACCTACACATAAACAATAACATCAAAAAACACACCAAAAGCTTGGTATGCTCTACAGGCACCAACACTTTCTTAGCCTCTCTACTAGACAAACCCTTGCAACTACCTTTTTATTACCCTCTCTCCTTTATGGTGCCTCTCTCCTCACTAATATCCGAAATTCTACAAAATCCAAATTTGCTATGTGTTACAACAGAATAGCAAAACTTGCCACCAAGACCAAATTCTCGTCCCACCACTGTAAGTCAATGAAACAATTAGGGTGGCTGGAACTCCCCCACCATCTCTCATTCAACCAACTAACTACTGTGCACAAAATAATCTACAGACCCACAGACTGTCCTGCTCTATCAACTCTACTTGCCAAATATCATTCCAGCAGGCATCTAAGATCTGAAAATCATCTACTTCTAAAAGTAGATAAGCCCACCTTACCTGCTGGTCAACTCCTCTATTCCTTCACTGTCATCAAACTATGGAACTCACTTCCACCTTCTATAAGAGCACCACCACCTTCAAACAAATGCTGAAAAATCATCTCAACATTTCTTGGCTATGTTCTTGCTCTATAACCTAACCTCTTCACTCTCCTTATATGATTACTAAACTCCTATGTCTTTTGCTACTAGTGACTGATGATACTTTCTCCATATTTATTTTTATCTTCACTTGTTGATACTGGCACAATAATACTGATTAATATATCTCTGTTTATACCACTCCGATTGAATTCATTGAATTCTGCTATAATGTATATTTTCTATATATATTACTGTAATCAAACAAACTAGATTCCTGCTTTTAGGCATATATTCTGTATATGTTACTATATTTACTATCTGTAGCACTGTTTCTGCTTCTATACTAATTAATGTTTATATTTTTTTCTATATCTCGCTGGAGTTTTTCTCCCCAGGCCTCCACTGAAAATGGGCTCTTTTAGGCCCAGTGGACTTTCCCGGTAAACAAATGCAATAAAATAAATAAATAAATAATATAATATCAAATGGCTAATGAGACAGAATGACTTGAAACCCTCATTAATGCCTCATATAGTTGGTATGTGCAGGTGTTTGTATGGACACTCTATGTGAAATGTGTGTGTGAGTGTCTGCATGAACACAGCCAATTTCTGTTCTAGCACTACTTCCTGGCATGTTGGAGGCATGGATAGTAGAGGTATCAGTTAATCATCATTGTCCCTGACCAGAAGAACTGGCTTTGCCAGGAGATGTACTGGTATGACCATGGCCATTGTCAGATGTGATGAGAATGTGAAGTCTACTGAATAAGGTCTCCTTTTGACTAAACCCAGGTCCTCAACACTGTGACCTAGCACATCTGGGTGTGGACAGTTCAATTACTTATGGAGCAGTGGAAGTAGTGCCACTATGGAAGCAGGCACAGTCATATTGGCTAACACCAGATGATGTTGTGGACCTACAGCCTTGTGGATACTGTCCCCCTCCTAGCAAATATTCCGTTATAGACACTGCCTGTTCCATTGTGGCATTCATCCAATCCACTGAATCTGCCACATGGTGGAGGCAGTCATGCATGACAGCTTGTGCCACATGTAGAACCCTAAGCATGTTCTCAAATGCCCTAGTGAAACATACCTGTGCTTTCATGATGACAGTAAACATATGTTGAGTGGCACATAATGAAACATCAGCATCAGGGGTGGGTGGACAACAGGCTTCCTCTGATTACTCCTGTCAACCTTTCTGCATGGCACCTTGCCCACACTTTGGCTACAGCCACAGTAAAATTTTACTATGTCTGAAGGAAACCCAGGGGATGTATGAGCCATAACCTCAGTGCCAGATCCAACCTCTACACCATCGTCATCACAGCCAACTGATATCTGACATCAGGTGGTAAGAGTCCAACACTTCCATTGCCATGATCACCTGTGATAATAAGCAACAAACACAGGAATGACATTACTATTCCACTAAATATTAACTTTAAAATATCAGAACAAAAAGTAACACTGTTCACACAATTGCAGATGCCACAGGAATAAACACACTCATTGCACCCTTCTCACACATTCAGATAATATATATCTAAATAATGCTTAGTAAGAATTAAAAAGAAAATGTGCTTGCTATATGCAGATGAGTACTGGCCCAAACAGAATGAAAGAATGAAAGGATGGCAATTAAGTATCACAATGAGAATAACACAGGAACAGTGATTGTACAATTGTGTATATGCCATGTAAGAAATAGCTCTAACTGAAAATTGTCTGAGCCATCCACCCAAACTCATGTCTACTGAGCAACTGTCTTGTATAACCATGACTTACTAATAATTACAGATAGAGAAAACACGTATCACAAGCAGTAACTGCCAAATTATATTTTAGTCAAAAAACCGTAACAAAGTTGCCATATGTACGTTTACCTGGAATCTACTCCAGGGACATACTTGGCCTCCCAGCCACAATTATTTATTTATTTGGCACTTGTTTACCAGGAAAGTCTGACTGGATCATGAGGTACCCATTTTCAGTGAAGGCCTGAGAAGAAAAGCTCCAGATACATATGGTTAACAGAATAAAAAAGTAGACACATATAACAAAGTCATAACATTCAAGCACAACTATGAAAACAACACATTAGTTTGTCAGAATGAGAATTTAACAGACATAATAAAGTTATAACATTCAAGCACAACATTTGAAAAAATACACATTAGTTTCTCAGAATAAAATCTCAACAGATATAATAAAGTCAGAGTGTTCAAGCATAAACTATATGGAAAGCCTGATAATGGGAAGATGCAGCATTATTTACATAATAGATGATTATCATAATGATTACTATATTCCAGAGGTCATGAAATATAGCAACAGATTATACTGGTGAAGGCATAGGATAGTACGATTAGAGAAGGGTAGGGTGTAATAGGGGGAAAAGGAGGAAAAGATGTGGGAAAGGTATGTGTAGAGGAAGGGTGGGTAGGGTAAGTTAGTAGAGGGGACAGAGAGAGAGAGAAGAGATAGAAAAAGGTATAAGAGTACCTTGGCTTGGGCTCATACAGGAATAAATTCAAACTTTGTTGAAATATTCTTTTATAGAGGTTTTTGAAGGAGTGCAGTTTTGTACTAGTTTTGATAGTTAAAGGAAGGGAGTTCCACATCAGCAATGACATCAAGCACAATATGCACAGGTTCCCCTGAGCTGTCAGGATCTTTTAGAGTGGACAGATCTCCTCATTTGGTGTCAGTGGTGGCTTGATAGCAGGACCCTCCCTTGTAGCCAGCTACTCTCGGGCAGCTGCAGTATCCCTTCTCCATGTAGATGAAATTATATAAGGGGCCTAATGATGCACCTAAACATAATTGTAGCCATGACCACCAACTGCATTTACATCAGCTACTAACTGGTTCCAAATTTTTTTTTCTGGCAGTAATAGTCTCTAGCCTCTCTCAAGCAAGAAAGCTTCAAACAATCTTACAGCCTGGATGATGAACACATTCTTGGCATCACTGAAAGGGATTTTCATGGATTTGTAGGCTTGGGTGCCATAATCCTATGTGACATAAAATAGAGAAGGATAAAACAGATTGTTATCATGTAAGTATTGTATTTGTTCACAAAAATAATCAGTGTGTGTAGCCTTTGCCAAGATAAGCACTTGAAATGCACTTCTCGTTTATTACAACAGAATGTTAGGTGGCTCTCCCCCACACACAAATGAAGGTTTGTACAAATCAAGGAATACCACATAAGTAATGTATATATGTTTTCAACAAAATGATCAAGCTTTCTGCACATTTTGAACAGAAAAGCACTTGAAATACACTTCTCATTTAGGACAATAGAATGGCAAGTGCACCCCAACACATGCAAAGGTTTGTACAAACCAAGGAATAACACATAAGTAATGTATATATGTTTTCCACAGAACTGTCATACTGTCTATACAGTTTCAATAGAGAAGCACTTGAAACGCACTTCTCATTTAGGGCAACAGAAAAGTAAGCTGAACCCCCACACACTCCAAAAAATGTAAGGGAGAAGCACCCATTCTGTCAACATTCTTACAGTGAAGACTGGAAAGTTATGTCATTGATTACTGGATGACAATTATTACTGCTAAATAGTAAACAAGTTAAATTATGAATGCCAGTCAATTTTCCCTATGCCTGCCACTCATGTTGAGGTCATCCTGGGCCAACTGAGAAGCATAACACCAGTGTCAGTTACATGTACATTATATTACTCTCCAATACCATATGAAAGTGCAAAAGCAAATGATAAGAACATACTTGCACTGAAAGTATAACCTATTTCACAAATGGAAATGTCTGCCAAAACTGCCTATACCAACAGTGAAGTATAAGAAGTGCATACAAATCAAACTTAATTTTTCTCCTTTCTTTGTAAAAGTTTATAAAATCTAAAATGTCCTTAAATAATAGAAGCATACCTTGGCAAAATAAGGGCTTCTGTGCAGAGAAGTCACCTTCAAAGAAATACCAGTCTTCTGTTTTGTCTCCTCACCTACAAGTTCCCTAGCTACATGGTTACCTTTTGAAAGTATATATTCAGCCCTCTGAACACCGTGAAGATGCAAATGAGGTATGAACTTATCAGCATTGCTGAATACCAAAATTATGAGTTTGTGTAGCAGATGTAAATACAGTGTAGCCTCTTCACCATTGTTAGGTGCTAATGGCTTGCAACTGTTAATGATTATTGTGAGTGAAGGAAAACACAACGGCAATTCAAACACTCTTCCCTGCAGTGGGTGTGTCAGTTAGGATACACTTACAAAGTGTGGAACTAACTTCAGTGAGCTTTCAAATAAAGCAAAACACCACACATATTTTTGGTCATAATAGTACAAGTCTCATGCTTTTGATATAAACTGTTGTTCACTGTCATGTATTTTATCACACCTTGAAAGCAAAATGATAGAAAATGCACTACAGACTGCATGTCTCACAGAAAAGCAAAGATAAGAGAAGAATAACAAAGAATAGAAAGAGAAGACAGCTGCATTTCTGAAAACATATTCATAAATACTTATTTGATCACTCATTTCACTAAATATGTTAGCCACATGTACAACTGAGAAAATCCAATCTTATGAACTGTTAATACTGGATATGAAATGTGAATTGTTTGTATGCACATGATTTGATTGGTGTTACAAAGATATGTTTATAACAAAGTCAGATAACCCATTACAAGTGTGTTTTGTAACTGCAATAGTCTGATAGTTCCACTCTAGAGCTGTCTAATTGTTTAACCTTTATTTCCCTTTTTTTATCTTTTTTTGCCTTTACCATTTGAGTGGCACATGGCTAAGAGCAAACATGGTTAACTAGCTAAAAATTGAAAATTGAATATCAATCACCTTATAAAGCACAAACATGCTTAGCAGCATTGCATGATGGTCACAAACATGTTGATATTTCCGGTGTAGCTGTAAAATGGATGGCGCAGTGGTGCAGCGGTAGCGTTATCACCTCACAGCAAGAGGTTCTCCAGTTCGATTCTCGGCTGGGGTGCCTTCTGTGTGGAGTCTGCATGTCCTCCCTGCATTTGTGTGGGTTTCCTCTGGGTGCTCCAATTTCCTCCCACATTACAAAGACATGCATCTGGAGCCTTTCTCCCCGGGCCTCCATTGAAAATTTGCTTCGTTCCAAGTCGGACTTTCCCGGTTAACAAATGATAAATAAAATAAATAAATAAAATAAAGAAGGAGGTTGAGGACTGGATTCTTACTTTTCCCACACTTAGGCATGTGCCTTTGATGTCCCCCTACCTATCCCCAGTCATAGTGTCCCCCAACCTTTTGTGCCCATCATCATCCATGTATCTGTCTTATTTGTCTTGTTTGTCTGCACCTGCTTCCTCACCTACCTTACCTGCTTTACCGTCATATTTCTATGTCCCTTCCCCAACATTCCTCTCATCCTGAAATTATAAAAATAGTGTACCTGGCCCACAAAAAAATTGTCCCATACATAGCTCTCCACTTCACATGTGTGTCTTCTCAACACACTTGAGTTGGTTGAAATGGCTGTACAACATTGTTGTCACCCATCTGTGTTGTGGTGACAGTCCAAATTCATCTATTTTTTTAAACATATTCACATTACAATATTAAAGAAAAGGACATCTATGGTTCTTTCCTAATGCCTCCTGCAAATCCCTTTCTTCCTTTCCCTTTATTCTTCTCTCTGCTTGACCCTCCATTTTACCACTTTCCTATCAACCCCATTTTCATACCTTTAATCTGGTTAAAAAATGGCATCACACACAACACATATGGCCAGAAATGGCCCATAAAAAAACCTCCACATTTTGTCCAATGTATTTGCACAGAGTTTGGCATTCTGCACCAATGCTGAGTGGTAGTGAATGGCTGTTCATGTCCCAAAGCAAAACCTGGTGAATTTTTGCCACTGGCCTCATTAGTCTAATTGTCTCTGCACAGTACTGCTTAAAATCACTGTGCTAAAAGAACACAGAGTTAAAGCAGAGTAAAGACACTACTTTGAAACTGTTACTCTGACAGTTCTTTAGACTGATGAATGTAACTAAATGCAACTTCCTATGTGGAATGTTGCCATAAATAAGTTGACTGCAGATTTTTTTGCCCATAGCATCAAGGGTTCAAATGCAGAGTCATCTTATATAATTTCTCAGTGTGATATGTTATATGTGTATAATATGTTTAATCACCCACATCTTAACATTTGCCACAGTTATAAGCACTCATGGAGATTTTTTTTAGTACTGGCCAAAAATTAGTATTTGAAGTGACATCCATCCCTACAACTATAACATACTTATCCAACCTTTTTCTGCTTGTCATAAGCCTGTTACCTTTCCTTACCCCTATGTTAGCCACTTCAAGCTACAGAGCATGACAGTTAATAATGAGAATAGACTAAAAACATGTCCATGAATGTTCCATTACATCATATGTTGTTATTTGTATGTCCATCTCTCTTTGTAGTCATCCCTTCACTCTTACCCTCTTTATGTGTGTGTATCTATTAGGTTGATAGATGGTGCCCACATACTGATATGGCTCTGCTGGTGGATAATAAAACCATGTTACCATGACTCAATAGTTTATCAGTATTCCTTTAGTGTGCACGTTTTAAAAAACTACTGTAGGATTCCCTTTGTATCATGCTCACTTGATAGTGGGTGAAATGTTCATCAATGTGATCTGGAAACTGTCCTTACTGTGAAGAAGCATGCCATACACATTTTTCATGATATGTAGCCATACACCAATATTTAGTATATCTGCTGTGTCATAATAATCATTTCAAAGGATGTACCACCCCTTATAATTTCTAGATATCTGTAAACCAAATTAACTTGAAATGTTCAGTGAGGCCTGCAAAACAGCTATTAGTTGAACAACTGTATTGAGATAGGCATTACTGATAACATTTGGGGAAGACACATACTATAGTGTAGCCGTTAATAGTCATATTTTCAGTCCTGATCACATTTATTTAGCTAATGCCTTCCTCTCCTTTAGATTTAAGCCCTGGCTCACTTGTGTTCTGGCCAGGAGCTCATTGTTCTTACACAGTGTGCACAGAGAAAGCAAGACAGGGGCTGCATTTTCCACATTCAGTACTGTCCAGAGTGCTGATGTCTACAGCTCCCCTCTGAACCTGTTTGCGTAAAGTACAGCAAACCATATTAAATCTTAAACTTTTTTTTCCTTAAGCAGAGAATCGTGTTTGCTTGGTGCTTAATGTTGCACAAATGGGAAAGGCAATGGCAACAATTATTTATGTAATAAAACTTTGGTCCCAACATTTCAAATATAGACTACAGCATTAATATCATGGCATGTGTCAGCATTTTCTTCCATAGCATATCTTGCAAACTACCTCAAAAGTCAAATCAGAATCATGAAATGTGTATCACACATGCAGTAGCACTTTGCCATCATCTGTGCAAATTAATTTATTGGTGATTTGCTATGTACAGAGGTATTTAGCATGCCTTTCTCTGGTTATTGGATTGGTTCAATTATATGGAAAGATAGTCATAAACACACGACAAGGGCAGGGTCCTGTGTTTGACTGAACACATACATTCTAATATTTATGAGTGCCCTGTAGCAATGCACTTGCAAATTATATATCAGTACTTGGGCAATTGCAAGCAGATTACAGAAATACAAAGCATAACTGCATTTTTACATATGCTATGGGTTTATACTGACACTAGACATTGGTTAACATGATCATATCATGTTGATATTGTCAGTAAATTCTATTAATGTGAGAGCACTTAGTCTGAATATGAAGACACATACCTCAACCTTTCCAATACTGTGGTTTCTAAAGTGTGTGTGCGCATGCACATGTGCGTCTATATGTGCGTGTGTGTGTGTGTGTGTGTGTGTGTGTGTGTGTGTGTGTGTGTGTGTGTGTGTGTGTGTGTGTGTGTGTGTGTGTGTGCGTGTGTGTGTGTGTGTGTCTGTGTGTGTGTGTGTGTGTGTGTGTGTGTGTGTGTGTGATTGTGTGTGTGTGTCTGTGTGTGAGTGTGTGTGTTATCTAAACAACATCCTGAGAAACAGATACATGTATTGCTCAGGACTGCAATATGGAAATATGCATTCATGCCAGGATGTATTTAAATGTATTTTTGCAAACTGCAATCGCACTTTCATATCCTAAGTCTTACCTTTGCACACAAGTCTCATAACAGCATATGTTACCTCCGACAACGTGATGATGTTATCCAATATAAAAAGCACGGTGACAGTAAGAAAATCAGACATCTGCAATGGTGCAAGTTTTAGTACTGTCCTCTCTAGCTTGTGTAACTAGTTAGGTAGGGGATTGAATCACACAACAGTCTACTTGTGTGTGAGTGTGTGTGTAGTCAGAAGAGCTTTACTCCAGGTCTTGCTGCCCTCATTCAAGTATCATTCAGGAAACACTTTTACAGTGGTACATGACTCCGCAGCAGTTTCATACAGCCCTTCCACCATCATCTTCTCACCATACACTGATAATGACATCCTCTGTAAATGCACTCTGACAATGTTAGAGCTGGACTTGCTGTAGTGATAGTCTTAAGTGTATTATCTGCAGCTTATGTAACTAGTTAGAGAGGGGATCAAATCTCACAACAGTCAATTTGTGTGTGTGACTAGTCAGAAGAGCTTGACTCCAGGTCCTGCTGCCCTCCTTCAACTATCATCCAGAAATTATTTTACACTGGTACATGACTGTACAGCAATTTCATGCTGACCTCAGAGCATCATCTTCTCAGCATACAATGATGATGTTATCCTTTATAAAGTGCACTCAGACACAGTTAATACCAGACCTATTCCATGGTGCCCGTATTAACTACTCTATTCTCTAGCTCATGTAATTATTTGGGTAGGGGATTGAATCTCACAGCAGTAAAGTTTTTTTTGTGTGTGTGTGTGTATATAGTCAGAAGAGCTTGACTCCAGGTCCTGCTGACCTCATTCAAGTACCATTTAAAATAATTTTACATTGGTACATGACTCTTCAGCAGTTTCATACAGACCTCCCAACATCATCTTGTCACCATGCAATGATGACTTCATCCTCTATAAAGTGCAATCTGACAATGCTAAAGTCAGACTTGTGCTGTGGTGTTAATGCTAAATACTGTGTTCTCTTAGTTTGTGTAACTAGATAGGTAGAAGTTCTCATTTCACAGCAGACAACTTGAGTGCGTGTATGTGTTTATTCAACTATCAGTCTGAAGATAATTTTACACCAGGATGTGAGTCCACATCTATGTCACACAATCTTCCCAGCATCTTTTTCTCAGCATACACTGAAGATGTCATCCTCTATAAAATGCACTCTGACTATTAAATTCAGATGTCTGTGTTGGCATGTGAGTTAAGTACTGTATTTTCTGGCTTATGTAACCACATAGGTAGGGGTTCTAATCATGTAGCAGTCAACCTGAGTGTATGGATTCATTCAACTCTGAGTCTAGAGACAGCTGTACACTGGGATGTGAGTCCCCATCTATGACACAATACTCCCAACATCTTCTCAGCAACCCTACCTTTACAGCTATACAAGCTAGAGAGCACAGAAATCTGAGTTTAATAATGTCAAGATTGCACTTTACAAGGGATAAAATCATCAGTGCATGCTGAGAAGAAGATGGGAGTATTGCATTATAGATGTGGACTCATCTTCAGTGTATGCAGATCACTGGATGTCCACATATGTGTCACACAATCCTCCCAACATCTTCTTAGCATAGACTGATGATGTCACCCTCTATGTCTGATGTTAAAATCAGACATGTTGTGTTGATAGTTATACATCGTATGGAATCCAGCTTGTATATCTATACTGGTGTATTTGAATCTGACCTCAATCGACTTACATGTAGTTAGGGGTATATTACTGACATTTTATGGTGCATTACATTTTTTTCATTTAACTCTCATTCAAGAGAACATTTTACATAAACCCATGAATCCACCATCCCGTGTTTCCTCTGTCCACAAAACATCCTTTCTGCAGAACACTGAGGCTGTCATCATCTCAAAAAAGCATATAAACATCATAAAGCAATGCCCCTACATTACCCTGTGCAAGCCATCTACAGACTACTGGATATGCGATTGCTAATTCTATCATGGAGTGGTGCACATGCCACATATGAACAGAGGTAGTCTATATTAAAATAAAATGCATACACACAAATGCACATGCAACTTCTATCTTCCTTCACATACATATAGTGATTTTGTTTTAAATGGTTTAATAATGGCTAGGATTGCATACGCTCTTGAACATTAGCCTAACAATGCCTTATGACCCTGTGAAGATTGCACATATCAATGTTCTTGTCATCCACATATACTATGTTAAGGTATGAATGGACTGTAACCCTACAACAGTGTATTCCAATCTGTGATTTGAGCTACTGTCTTGATGTCCACTTTTGCCATTTGGTTACATGTTCCTTCCATAATAGCTGTAGTAATATGCCTCCTGAGGACTGTTGACATGGGATGATGCTATGTATTTTGTTGCCTTACTAAGGTATGTGTTCTTCTAGTGGAGTATATCAACATTTTTCACTGTTTTCATTCAACCATCACAGTGACAGCTGCAGTATGGCACAGGTGTGCATGTGTATACCTAGCATCAAGAAATGTTATGTGACATAAAGCAATAATACATCATACTGAATACATGGGCACATATGCTTGGGTTCATACACATTTTTAATGCTGTTATATTCACAAACACATGACACGTTCAGATTCACTTTCAACCTTGGAAAATTCATTGTATGTACAACTGTGTTGCTATTCACAAGGATTATTCATGTGTCCCACAGAAGCATTTTGGGACATTAAGCATTTGTGTCATTAACCGTTCTACATGAATTCATTTACAACAGTTGTAATGTGCCCATAGATGTTGTCAGGGCCTTTACCCACACATTTCCACTGATAATCATATAGACATATGATGTACAACTGATGTAATTCCACAAAACAGATTGAGTTGTATGACTATGTTAATAGTTCTACGGTGCCTATTGCAATTCATACCCAATGCTTTACTTTGAAGGTGTGTCCCAAAGCATTTTGTAACTGCATCTGATCTTATCACGCTAATGCATAAACTCTGCGCTGGCTTTGCACGATAGCCTACATTGAGTTTATTGAATTCCCCAGGAATATTTTACTTTTACAAGATTGATATGTATGCTGACTTTAACACAGATCTAAATGCATCCAGATAAATAAAGTCCTTACCAAACTCTATGCTAAAATATATGTAATGCTTGCAGTTCTAAACCTGTCCATTGTACCTGAACTGTTGTCTTTGAGAAGAATAAGAACACTTGCCTCCCAGCATACCTTACAAATATAAATTGCCTTTAAAGATTGCTGAAGCAAATTTGCTAAACAGGGAGAATAATGTTAACTTTGTTGAGAAAATACCTGCTTAGCCTATCTGGCCTCGTAACTAAGTCAGACTTTATTTTAGAAAATGCCAGTAATAAATGTTTCCTCAGTAATAAAGCAAAACTCAAAAGATACACATGGGAATGATCTGAGGAAGTCCATGCCTATTTACTCATTGCTTCCTACAAGGGTATAGTCATCAGGAAAGCAGAGTCCCAATGTAACATGCAAGGGTATATTTTCTTTCCATCAGATTTCACTGTACACTTGACATGAATATACTTGTCACTGTTTGCAAAGTCTAATTTCTGAAGAACTAGTAAAAGTACACATATAAAGCTATGCCACCAATGTGGTGTTTTACCAGCTGACATGATCTGATGAGTATAGCAGTGAAACAGTGTGGGATGCTGTCATGTTGGGGATGCTGTATTCAAGAAATGGGTTTGACTGAAAAATTACATTAAAGCATGGCAGATAATGTGAAGACATTCTGAGATATAAATGCTTTTTTGGTAATGCAGTTATGAGTATTACCTAGATTTTCATAACTACATTAATTTCATGAAAGCTGTGTGACCTACAGATAAACAAATAGTACCATCTTATACAAAACATTAAGGCACACAATGTGGTCACTAATATGTGCCAACTAACCAAAGCTGTAGATTAATATTGTTTGGAAATAGTGAATTTATTAAATGCAAACTTTGCATAGATATGCTTTCTCATCTGGCCATACATCATTAGAAGCTCTTGAATAATTAAATGATTCCCTTGATGATATATTGGATCTATGCTGCATACTTTCAGAGACATCATTTTTTGTTTGACCATAACCCTACTATTGTTTGGTGAACAAGATATATTTTTTCTTTCATAAATCTGCAATATCAAATAAGCATCTACAGAAAGATGTTTAATAACACCAGTGTCTGTCCGATTGTCTACCAAAGAGATATAATATTTTACATTTTTTGTAGCTCACACCATTTGTCAGATATTGTAAATCTAATGAAGATCTCGGGAAGCAAGTCATTTCCTAGTTTAGAAGATATCAGAAAGTAAAGGTGTTAATTAGCCTCCTGCTGTTCAGGATTAAATTAATTAAAGGACGAAAGGACTAATAAATGGGATGATATCATTTTATCACCTGCCTCAAAACAGGTTTTGCTTTCTTCAGTAATCAGAAGATATAAAATAATATCAGTCTTGGTTTACACGGATGTACTAGTGTCCAGTAACAAAGTCTGAAGGAGGAAACTATCACTTAACAATTCAGCAATACTTTTCCTTGTAGGTTAGTGTAAGTTAATGTAAGTTTTATTTTCTCTCTTCCGCTTATATGGATTCTAACATGTTTAAAGAATGACTTTTTATTATTGCAGAGATAACTTTAATTAATTTTTAGTCTTGGCCACCAACACTATCCTTCAAAGTTAATGTATCACTCTCTTGTATTTTTTTACTTGATGGAATTTCTTTAACAAAGTGACGGACAGTGATGTTTCTCCTGATTTAAAGATGCATCATCAGTGTACAGATCTTGTTTCCATCCAAGTGCAGCAATTCATTGTTAATCTGAAAATGTTTGTACTGATTTGCCACCCGTCGAGTCTGATTATTACCAAAAAGTAGTATTTCCAAACACTAACAGAGAGATGGTCTGTGTTACTAAAGAGCTCCAGACATACTTCAGCCATCTGCATCATTAGACTGTCTCTAACCCAAACAATGCCCTTGATTGTTGTGCCTGCTAGGGCTACTTGCTGTCTACCTATATAACCAGTGCTTAGTTCTTCATCTAAAAGAATCTTGTCATTGGTGATTGGAGAACAAATAGTTTCCTAATAAATACCTGAGAAACCAAATCACCAGGTAAGAGATCAACACATCTATGAACAATTTGCATCAAGCACTTACAAAATTTTCACCAGCTATGCTTGGACTACTATAGCATCTAAAGGAATCCAAGGATGATTCGCAAGTGCCAGTATTAACACATATTATTTATTCTGTTATTTTTCCCCAAGGAAAAGGGAAGTTTGTTTTTGCATATATAGATCCCCCATTAGACTGTGTATCTTTGCAATTATGGAATCCCTTTAATGCTGGTAGAAACAGTGCAAATACAAAAATAAACAGCTTGGCTTCTCAAATTCGTAGCTGAAACATACCACTCAAGGTCACTCAAGGACATGAAAAGTCCATAAAAAACTATTGATAAGCGCTTTCATTTCATAGACTTACAAAACTTCCTCAGATAAAGATTAAATAAAGCATTCTCTTCTTATATAGATGTAATAAAAAGTCATATGATCAAACCCATATATGTCATGTGATCCCATTCATATATTTCAACATACACAAATTTTTCTTTACGTCACCTTCCCATCCCAGTATACAATCTACTAAGGATTATCAACAAATAAATATCCAATTACATTATAACCTAAATACAACAATGTTATCAAGCAAAAATTATTAAAAAAACTTGAAATAAATGTATGTAAAAATGTTTTTTTTAATCTATTTAGTCAAAGACTTTAGATTTAAAATAGGGGCATTATATCTGCTTCTCCTGAATATAGCATCTACATGTATTATTCCCCTGCTTTCTCCTTCCCCAGTTAATTCATTCAGTGAAGCCAATATATCTAAACATAAAGACTTCATATTGGCAAATCTCATGTAGTTATATGAGAATATCGCCCATGACAGCAGCAGTTCAGGTACCGATGCGGCAGCAATCTTCCCAAAGGTGTTCTATGCCCCCTCGCATAGAATCAGTAGACTCAACAAGAGCAAAATGTAATGGGAAATTCAAAAACAGACCACCTTGTTGGTAAGTCAACATAAACTTTACAGAAAGGGGAAAGAAACTTCAATTATAAAACATATCCAAAGCTCATCATAACAAGGATAAAATAAAAATATTACCTGGGAATTTAAAAATGCTGCTAAAGACTAGTAGAGGACCCTATGAACAGGCTAGCTTCTGAAGCTAAGGATGACTACAAGTTCTTCTTAAGATATGTTAGGAAACTAAAGAACAATAACCAACAATGCTAAATGGGACCTCTCATTCCAACTCAATAATATCAATATATTAGCAAACAAGTTTAGTGTAAACTCATCACCAGAACATCTTTGCAAATGCCACATATGCTAGAATCTTTTACACTCCCTATCATCACCAAGAAACGTATTCTGAAAGTGATAGTAAAGACCTGAAATACTTCCTCTATGGGACCTGATAACATACCTGGATGTTTAATAAACAGCACCAAACATGTCTTCATTCAACCTCACCTCGGATTGCTTAACCTAAGAGTAGACACAAAATTTAAATACAAACTATGATCCCGCCATGGATATAGTTAATTATAGACCCATCAGCCTTATGAGCCTGATTTGCAAGGCTATGGATCTCATCGCTTATCATATGAAACATTTCATTAAGCTAGAGTCTCAGCAGTCGGACTGCATCAAACAGAGAACCTGCCCATCAAATCTAGTTAACTATTTCAAAGAGTCACACAGGCTATTGACAGTGGTCATGATATTCACACAGTATATATTGATCTAGCCAAAGCATTTCATACTATAAACCATGTGGGTATTGTAAGTTAGCTAAATGTTTTAAATATAGAGCCTTATGTGGAAACAAAGCATAGAAAAGTGGCTACAAGGCATAAACCATATAGTTTGTACAGTAGAGAACTTAACAGAATGTATGAAGTTAACCAGTTCAGTCCCTTCCCCCGGCTCTGTACTGACACCTCTCCATTTGAACATTCCAAACTGAGAACAAGGATCTCTGGTTTAACTACGTTTGTAGATGACTGCAAACTGGTTGTTATTGTGAAGGCTCCCTCTGACACCTGTTTCCTTTAGAAATAACTTACCCTATCAAATAACTGGTGAACTAAAAATAGGCTCAATTTTAATGCAAACAAGTGTAGTATCTTTTCATCTGGCAAACAGCCTCTGTAATCAGTAAAAGCTATAGACAATATTCCACAACTTAATGAAACTCATTAGGGAATCTGGGTTCCTGGGTTGCATATTTCCTCTCCTTTGATAACCAAGAGGAAACTATAGTCAGAATATCCTTCAACTTAGCAAAACTAACAGCCAAGGACATATTATCTAAATCAAAAGATGTCATTGTTCCTATATCATGAACTGATACTGCCAGTTATAGAGTATAGCTCCCCTTTGGGATGATCCTCTGACATGACATATCAAACATCTAAAGAAGCCCCAAAGGTTTTTAACTATGGGAATTTAAGGCTTAAAAACCTTAAGCTATGGAAATATTATACCTTTATTCTGCATCTTATAGATACTTGAGGGGGGTGATTTATGCTTCATTTACCATACCACTGGGGACTCGGTTGTCCTTGATGTCCTACATCACTACAAGTCTTATAGCTTTGCAAGCTCTAGTACCAGGGACCTAAATCTTCACCAGCAGATAAAGAAGTCCACAATGGAGAAATAAGTTCATTTCACAGTGTCTGCCCCTTCCCTGGAATTAACTGCAGGGTAAGTACTACAGTTCATTATCACCCTTTATACAGAACCTTGATGACTAAATAGGTACCCCAAATATATCCAGGGACAAACAGGCCTAGTCATCCTTGAGAACGGGGGTACAGCCTGGGAGTGGGTATTCACATGGCATTGATGGTCATGAGACTAAATTGACTTGAAATTCCTGTGAATAAATGATATGAATCCTATGAATTTTTCCAGTTTTATTATGTTGCCCATTTACCATTTGCTATCAACTCAGTGCTATCACCAGTCCTCTAAATCAGAAATATTTTGGGCAGTAAGGAGAAACATCCTGAAGATAACAAGGCTTTTTCCTGGGCCTTCCCTTACCTCCTATTCCAATGCATATAGGACCTTACAACCTCCCCTTGAGATGATGTTTCATCTGCCAGCCTTCCCACCAGCTCTCTGACAGCTGACTCATGAAATTAATTCTACTCACCACTCTCACACATGGCAGCTTTATGTAAGTCTAGTAATGCAAAATTTAAGAGATATAATATTAGTCAAATGTGGGTAACTAAACCTAGCAAATCCCACATTTCTACCCTTTATTCCTGTTGAAAAATTTTGCCCATTTCAGTTTGGACTGCAAGTCCATAATGCAAAACCATCAGTGAAATTTCCCAGACATCATACTGCCTGTTTGCATTGGGGTGAAGGGGTAGTAATACAGCGATGTACATTAAGTGTGACTTAAGGGCCAGTTCCCTATGAAATGACTGCCATTATTGAGAAGTCATTCCATTCTAACTGTATACAGATTGATGTGCATATTGTTTTCCACACTGCCTACATAATGACAAATGTCAGTGAAGCAGCACTTTATGGAGGATACCAGATACGTATTCATTAAGGATATCCACACCTCCAGGCTAGTTGCTCAGCATAATGCATCCGAGGTTTTCCAAGGTAACTAACTCTGGGCAAAACTGCAATCCAAATTGTAGCTTGCTACAGATCCGCCACCATGCCCCAGGATTCCCACTCCTCTTTTCTTGATGTACTGGAAAATATTAGGGTTCAGCCAAATACCCTAATAATGGGTGACTTCAACTACCCCATCATTAACTGGGAAAACTACTCGTGCACCAACTCCTTAGCTCAACGATTTCTGGAATTTATAAACTCCAATGCCCTGGATCAACTTATCCACCCCCCTACCAGGGGCAGCATTATCCTAGACCTAGTCATTACCAACATGAGTGACCGGTGTTCCACACCTGAAGTCAACTCCTCGTTGGTCCGATCCGACCATAAGCTAATCACCCTTGATATCCACATCCTGCCCCCACCCCCTATTAAGGAAACCACGGCAAAAAATTTCTCCAAAGCCAACTTCATGCTTCTTAAGACAGAAGTGGTGAACTTCATGACACCCATGCAGATGGACAATACAGTTACAACTGCTGAATCCTGCACAAATGCACTCTATAAGCACTTACACAAGTGCATGGATTGTGCTATCCAAAACAGAACCAAGATGCTATCCTCCAAAAAAAGGAAGCCAATCTGGTGGTCCCCTGCCATAAACAAACTGTACAACAGAAGGAAGAAACTGTTGCAAAAGAGAGTAAAATCCCATGAGTGGAGGAGCTCCCTGGTCAGCCTCAGTAAGAAGCTGAGATCCCTTATAAGATCCTCCAAAGCTAGCTATGAAAACAAAATCACCACTAATTCTAAGGACAACCACAAAGCATTCTATAGCTATGTCAAGAATCTCGATGGCAACACCCAGATCTGCTCTGAGTTACAGCACAATGGCACGAAAATTACAGAACCAACTGATATTGCCAACATCCTGGCAGATAGGTTCAGTGCTAGCTTTACCCACCCCTCACCCTCTAAAAGGCCCATATCTATACAGTAAGAATGCAGAGTCCCTGTAATCACAACTACACAGGTAAACGGTGCACTCTCCAAAGCCAAAAACACAGTATCCATGGGACCAAACAACATCCCAGGCTGCATTTTACATGAACTTCAGAACAAACTGGCTCCCCACTTAAGCACCATGTTCAATAATAGCCTCGCATCAGGCTTTGTGCCCACTGAATAGCGCACAGCAACAGTTATCCCACTCCACAAAGAGGGAGCCACCATTGATCCCGCAAACTATCGACCTATTAGCCTGACAAACCTGGTCTGCAAGGCCATGGAACGTATCATCATGGAACTCATAAACAAAGACATTGGTAACCTCCAAACTCTGGATCCCAGCCAGTTCGGGTTTGTGAAAGGCAGATCATGCCTCCTGAACCTGATTGACTTCTTTGAGGCAGTCACCAAAGCCGCAGATGAGGTTAAGGTGGGTCACACAGCCTATCTTGACCTCGCCAAAGCTTTCAACACCATCCCCCATTCTGGAATTATAGCTAAACTCACTAAACTAGGTATAAATCCCTACGTCACAAGATGGATTGTCAACTGGCTCACTGACAGAACCCACACTGTAAAAGTTGCAAACTCCAAATCTGACCTCAAAGCAGTGACAAGTGGAGTACCACAGGTTTACGTCCTGGGACATCTCCTGTTTGGTATCTACTTCTCTGAAGTACAGGCTAAAACAGAAGGCCTCTGGCTAATGAAGTTCACAGATGACTGCAAACTAGGAGCCATAGTCAATTCCCCAAATGAGCTGGACATCCTACAGAAAGGCCTCACTAAGACAGATGCCTGGTGTCAGAGCCATGGCCTCAAGCTCAATGCCAAAAAGTGCAGTGTCATCCCCTTTGGTAAAAACTCTGTACCCATGAACTACCACATAGGCAGCAATCTACTTAACACCAAATGTGTGATAAGAGACCCTGAGACCCAGGTGGACAGTAGTCTCTTCTTTGATAGTCACATCGCCACAGTAGTCAGGAAGTCCTTCTACGTGGCACACCTCATCATAAAAGCGTTCTCATCCAGGAAAAAAGAGGTCATTGTTCCCCTCTACTCGACACTCATTAGACCCATTATAGAGTGCAACACCCCTTTTGGAATGTACCTCACAAGACATCTGCAGCAGCTGGAAAGGCCACAGAAGTACCTCACAAAGAGGATTACTGGCCTCAAACAAATGCCCTACACTGACCACCTCAAAAAACTCCAGCTTTACTCTGTAGCATATCGCCTACTGTGAGGTGATCTCTGCGTAACATATAAAGCTATGTCAAACCCAGAGCTGTTGGACATGCTACACCTAAAGAAATCCCAATCACTCCAAGCTACATGCTCTAGGGACCTAAACCTTGTCACCACAATAAACAGGACATGCTGGAGGGATAGATTCTTGTCCCAGAGACTTCCCATACTCTGGAACAGGCTACCCATCTATGTCAAGCAAAGTTCTTCATTAGCACTCTTCAAGAAAAATCTTGATGAGTGGATGGGAAATAGGAAATACACCCCAGGGATCCCTTCTGTGTCTCTGCTCGACAGTGTCACAGGAAAATAACTTACTTGGGTAGTGTAAGCCAGGGAACATTGTTGGCTAGGCTTACGTAGGCCCTTGGGCCAATAGCCTAGTACCTACCTATGAACCTATGAGCCTATGAACGTACAAGAAGTTGTAAACATATACAGGAAAAGCTGAATAAGGAAATAGCCCACAAATTGATGGAAATAATCAGGGCTGCATTTTGCAATCTAAAGATCCCTTTAACCATACATTGAGTGTTTGTCAGCTTGTATCCCTGTAGCAGTGGATGTTACATGTGTTTTCATGGCTGTTTCCACATGTAGGTTTTTCTGTGTAGGTGCTAAGGCTATCCGAAAGAATCTGTCATTGCTTTGTCCGAACCTGTGTCATTCTGCTCTGCTGATAAATGACAATCTATACTGCTTGCAGCTCTCTTATAGAACATTGACTAGACCTGGCCCATCTCTACAAGCTGTTTCTAGAAAGTGTGTGTTTACTGTACTTCTTTAGTAGCAAGATGCCACTTGTGAAAAATTTGTTTCACAAATAATAGTGATATTTCCAACTGCCATGTGATAGCCTCTAGGAGATTCCCCATTTTTTTTTAGCTTGCTGCTGCAGATTAGAATTCTTGTGCAGCAGTGACGTTTGTATAATATGTTCTGAAATGTTCTTTTGCTGCTTCATCTGCTTCTGTAAGGAGGTGCTGGCTGTGAGATTTCCCAAAGTAATGGAAGAGATAGTATATGCACTGTCCACCCTTAGGAAGAGATCTGGAAATGTGGTAATGCAACTCATAAGCAGTTGCATTCAGTTAATGGGAAAAATAACTACTGAAAATGTCTATTTTTACTGTGTCCATTACGTTACTTATCCGATGGCTATGCCCACATGTCGGGCTATAAAACAATAATTTACCTTTCTGCAAATACTGAGGACAGAGCATGTTTTCTAGGCTGATTTCAAACTGCTTCTGGTTTGCCTGACATTGTTCCATTGTGCTTGCACTTAACGTATTTTTAGAACCTGCTTCATGGACCTCACCTAGCAGTGCTTGTAGTGCAAACATTGCAGTATAAACTTCCTGTGTACTAGATATATTACAGGTGTTATATAACACATTATAGTATTAGCGGGTATTGTCACATATACCTTTAAACACTTGGATGAACCCAATTTCAATCAGTGCCAAGACAGAAGCTGGCTTACTAAGACATTCTTCCAAAATATCTTTCTAGGTAGAAAATTAAAACCAACCATGTTATACTTTGGGGATTCATTAAGTCTCACATGCTGAGGTTGCATACTGTAATCTCTATCTCTCCTTCAAGGGATATGAACAGTTGAGGTATACTGTTCCGAGTAGTACTGAACAGGTAAGATACACTGTTCAGAGTTTAATGAAGGTGAGATATACTGTTCAGAAGAGTACTGAACAGGTGAGATACACTGTTCAGAGTATTACTGAACAGGTGAGATACATTGTTTAGAGTAGTACTGAATGTGAGATATACTGTTGTGAGCAGTACTGAACAGGTGAGATACACTGTTTAGAGTAGTACTGAATGTGAGATATACTGTTCCAAGCAGTACTGAACAGGTGAGATACACTGTTCAGTGTAGTACTGAACAGGTGAGATGCACTGTTCAGAGTAGTACTGAACAGGTGAGATACACTGTTCAGAGTAGTACTGAACAGGTGAGATGCACTGTTCAGAGCAGTATTTGAAAGGTGAGATACACTGTTCAGAGTAGTACTAAACAGATGAGATACACTGTTCAGAGAAGTACTGAACAGGTGAGATACACTGTTCAGAGTAGCATTTAACTCTCATAAAATTTTATAGAACTGAGGATATGTAAAACGAATGCTGTATGAAGTAAAGGTTCTTCTATGTTAATGTAAATTAAGTGAAAGAAAGTAATTTAAAGTGAACGTGGTGTATAGTATAATACACTGGTGAAACTGAGATTAATATTTTTATTTTATTTTAAGTGTTTTAAATATTTAGTTTAAATATACATTTTTTTAAACAGATTCAGTTTATGCTTAATACATTCAGAAAGATTCTAAAAATTAAGTGTTGAAGCCTATTGCCAAATGATAACCACTCTTCCTCCAAGAATTTATGTAGCACACAAAATGGGGAAGTTTATTTTCTGTGAGGTTAAGAGCTTCTAAGCAGGGTGGAAAAACTGACCCATAGCTCCTATGCTTACTGGCACTTACACTGCAGTGGACTCACACTAGCTGTGGATTGATTATCACTGGAAAGTGATCATGCATTCCATATTTATTTTGTTTTAATATTATACAAAGAAAGAACAAAATGTGTTTGTAATGCCATGTTCTCCCTCCTCTAATCAAACATAAATCTCTAACTCTATTTATGAAAATATTCTCATTGTGGTACTGTCACTTTAAAAAGAAAGTACAGTAATCTAAAAGGTCTGCAGCTTTGGATTTACCTTAGAGAAAGTAACAGTGGTTCACCAAATGACCTGTTAAAGTACCTGAATGTGATGGTTGTTCTTTATATCATTCTAAACCAAATTATTAAAAAATTATCCAGTGAGTTACATTTGCTATTGTGTAGTGACATTCTTGCTGAAAAATTATTTGGGTACTGGAAAAACTGTGTCTGCCATGGTAGAGGATTGTCTCTTGTTTATATCAGGATAAACAAAATGATGAAGGGCTTGTGTGATGAAATATCTTGCCACTATTTCTAGATGCACTTGTTATAACTCCGAGATCTTCAAAATGAGGAAGGTGTCATGCCATGTAAGACAACGTATATACTGAATCTGATGTAGTGGTATTTTATGGCCTTCACCCTATTCTGATGCAGTGGTATTGTATGGTCTTTGCCCTATTCTGATGCAGTGATATTGTATGGTCATTGCTCTATTCTTTTGTAGTGGTATTGTATGGTCTTTGCCCTATTCTGATGCAGTGGTATTGTATGGTCTTTGCCCTATTCTGTGCTGCAGCATCTTTTAATTACTATATATAGCTACCATGGGTTTATGGCCGGCCACCATACGTTTGCAGCAAAAGGGCAAACCTCCCTGCAAAAATGTTACTTTGTAAATGACAAACATAAGAGTTCACTGTTTTGCTCGATGATTCATACTTTATTCTTCATAATATCCGCCCCCGTAATTTTACATAACCACTAGGGAGCCAAAGGCTGACTGCCTGATTCATCTTGCTACCTAACAAATAAGGCGCAGAAATTGTTGTGTCTTTCAATGAATCTTATTTAGCTTGTTATACACTATGCTCAAGCTGGCGAAAGCAGTCACAGGCTCTAGAGAAAGGTATCACCATATGGTACTAACATCAGATCTAAGTGCACATGTAACTAGCCTTGTATTTTGACATGTATAATCTTTCTAAAATACTTCACATTAGTAGAAACAAAAAGAAGTTTGTTATCTGCTCTATGATGCTTGGTGGTCTGACTCAACTATTGGATGGTGTAGGATATAACGATCAACACGTTCCAGTGTTATTTTTATCCTTGCCTATCTTTTACCAAAATATAATCTATACTGTGCCATGTTGGCATAAAGTGAATACTTTTCTTTTCAACAAAAGTGAAACATTTGGTTGCCAAGTATATTATGTGCAGAAGAGAAAGCAGAAACAGTGCTTAAAGAAATACTGTGCATCACAACTGCCACAGTCTTGTCACTGTCAAAAGTATGATCACAGTATATTCATACCTCTCAACCTTTTAGTGAAAGAACTCTGGACAAAACATAAAATAATGGTGGGACAAAGGCCCAAAAATAGGGAGAGATTTTAAATATTGCTCTTATATAATTAGAAAGTTACTAAAGTAACAGGATTTGTGTTAGCATATATTTTCTGAAAGATATCATGTTTGAAATACAAATGCATGTCATTTAGTGACTTCAGTCCTCAGTGATTTTCCAGAAAATTGCAACTTTTTATCAGGAACATCACAAAAATATGAGGCACAAAAATCTGGACATTCTTTGAAAATTTGGACCGTTGAAAGGTATGCAGTATATCTAAGAACATAAATCATGAAAGAAGTATTTTAGTAGTGATTGTCCTAGGTGATGCAATTTGTAATATTTGTTATCTTCAGAAATGTCTTCCTATGTAACAGATGGAATAGGTTCACAGACTTCTCATTATGCACTTTTATACTTAGACAGTATCTCATGTTTTTTTTTTTTTTGTCCCAATTTGCTTATAACTATTCAATTTCTCAAGCTGATTTCACATTCAGGCGTGGATTTCTCTTTCATTTGTGTTGGATTCACTCACATCAGTACAGCATAGTGGATAACCGGACAAGTGACACATTTGTTCTTTTTGTCCTAAAAAATAACTGTTGCCTTGTGGGATATCTTGTTCAGCATTTACATATTGTTTGCTATGTTATTTTTTTCCCTACATGAATGGGACTACACAAACTTTAGGCCTGACATTTTTCTTGTTTTTAAAAAAGCTAACCTGCCAGTAATGCCAATCATTTGTTAGTGTGCATTTGTGTCTTAAGTAACTGGAAGTACTACCAGATAGTGATATTTATACATCAGACAGCACCATTATTAAAGGTAATCCCATCCTAAGCACTTACAACAAGAACACTTAAGTAGAAAACTGCCATCAATCACTGCAGGATATCAAGTGGCAGCACTGTGTAGAGCACTAACAGGATGAGTGAAATACGGGCCTAAGTTGAACTGAGCTCTTGTCTGAGGTGTGTTATATTTCCTTTCGTTTAAAGCAACATTTTGTTTTCATTAGGCAGTCAAAAAAAAAAAAAAAAAAATAAACAAGTACAATAGTCCAAAAGCAGTCTTAAAATTATATAAGGATGTGACACGTTTCACTACCAGAAAAAGGATTACTTGAAAGTCTAGCTTCTCTAAAGGTAAAATATTATTTTTAAAACTTGCATTGAATTTTATAATATGTGCCATGTCCCTATTCCTTCATCCTAAATAAAGTCAATTTTTAAACTTACTTCCAAATACATTAGATCAAATTTTATTATGATATCTTTTATATAGAATAATCAGAGTTACTCTGGAAAACTGATATCAAGCACAGAGCAAATAACCTAAATTGCCTTTCATTATAAAAGAACTCATTAACTCTGCTGATTTTCTGAGTAGAATGTTTCTGCACACTCTCAAGTCTTTTTATGTCTTTAATACTGTATAAATAAAAAAACTGTGACCTAACCAATACCTTAGAAACTCGAATCATGATAAATATTTCCAAAATAATTAGTTTACAGTATGTCATCCTTAATAAAAATAAGGCATTTTCTTATTCTCATATTAACATTTAAGCTCAAAAACCACTCAACCCTAATTTTTAGGTCTGATAAAGTTAGGTGTGGGAAATAATTGGCTATTAACAGAATAAGGATTACATTTATTATCATGTGTCATGTCCCATATATAATACAGCACATTTTTGTGTTATAAGGCTTTTTTAGCAGATGAATATTGGAATAAGGAGTCCAAAAACTGCAAATTTATTCATCAGTAAGATTAGAAGCCATAGATGTCACCTTGGAATAATAGGCAAATATTTTAGCCCAGGCAACATTCCTGAAATGTAATGTGGGCATAGACACATTTAACAAAAGTGTTCCTAAAATATAACCTTGCAGAATTCCCTTAAAGATATTTGTTTGCATTCCTTGACTATCGACCTCCACTATTACAGAAAAATCCAGTACCTAACCATGAGCACAACGTATGAAGCAAGACCTTAATCAACACATCACTGTTTTAGCATGTTGGCACAAGCTTTCTAGAATTCTTTGAAGGCTTCTGCCAAGGCACTAGAAAAGTAACATGATTTAATAAAGGTAATACGCAGATCACAAGTCAGACAAACAAAACCACTGTCTGGTGTGTGATTTTAATTCACACTGATGCTGTTTTCATTTTTTGGTGAGAATAAAGGTCCTGCGTCATACTTTGTGGTCAAGCATGATTGAGATATATTGTTTTCCTGTCTCATTGAGCAAATTCAGTATTTAATAAGTCTTGCAACATGCCAGACTGCTGCAGCCTTATTTCTTATAATTTTATATGCAAATGTAAGGTCTGCACAGTCTGTAAGAAAGTGATGACCATCTTGGTTTTATTGGGAAGGTAAGATTTCCACAAACATTCACCATCTTTATTTTCATGTCTATGGGATACTCCTTTAAACCACTTTCTAGAACCTCACATACAACACAATCCTATGTACACAAGCATTTACTAATCACAATAAACATAACATAAATGTGGTCCATTTCTTAATATTTAGGAAACTCGGTAGGTAGCAGGTAGAACAGAGTGTCACAGCCCCATCATAATTTACTATCATTAGAGCTCCCAGAATGGAACTCAGTGATGGACACCATGGCAGAGTGATGTTATTCAATGACAGTTTTGTCTACTCACTGAATTGATCTTCTTGGCTAAACCAGCTTAATGGCATCATGAAAATTATGCATACAGCTGTATCACACTCAATTCCCCTTCCCACAGACACATGCACACATAATATACCTCACATCCAGGCATGTGCATGAAGTATACAGTCATTAAAAAATAGGTTTTGTTAGGTTTTTGGTGATTCGCTGACTAAATCCTCTTAAAAAAAAAAAAAATTAGAAAGCCATCAGTCACTAAGCATGCTTCCCCACATTTAGGATTCAAAGCATCTGACAGTGCAGAAAAAAAGTGATTGAAACTTCAACAGGGATCCATAGTTTACAAAAAAAATTACGTTTATTTATTATATAGAATAATCAGAGTTACTCTGGAAAACTGATATCTAGGATTGACTTTGGAGTAATGTGTAGTTAATAGCTATATCATATACAGATGGAGACTGAGGGACTCAAATGCTAGATTATAGGACGAAGTTGCTTATCTGCACAATTCAGCCAGTGTCAGATACAATTTATTTGGATATTTACCTGCCCCTCAATACTTCTGGGAATACTTCTGTATGCTCTATTTCTTTTGACCAATGTTGAAGAAGCTTTTCTGCCATGTTGAAAGGTCCTTGTTGATCAAAACTGCTTTGCTATGTTATTTTATTTATTATTTATTTATGTATTTATTTATCTATCCTTTCTTGACCAGTTTAGTCCCACTAGACTAGTAGTCTCTTTTCATGGAAGACCAAGGTGGTATTTAAACTACTAGGGAAAAATAGGCCAAGACCTTGGGGGGACTTCACCCCTCTCCACTCTTTTCTCTTTGGAACTGCTAGATGTTACTGGAGGGCTAATACAGCAGAAAACATAAGGCCTAAGCGAAGCAGCAGTATGGAGCAGGAGAGAAAAATATGTAGAGTTTGGAGGTAGAAAATGAGAATTTGGAGAAAGATTTGTTTGGTATGAAGAATCAGGATGCAGATAAAGATTCCTGTGTGGTGGATGATACAAATGAGCCACGCTTAGCTGTCTCAATGGAAAATGATGTAAGCAAGTCCACTGGAGTGGTGTAGGTTACAGAAATGGCATCAGCAGGGCTTGGATCAAGAGGGCTTGCGAATGATGTCCTGTTGGAAATAATAAAGCAGGATTACCTAGGGGACAGTTCTGCTCTTATACAATGCCAGATAACTTTTTCAGAAGTGCTGAGGATGGCAATGTGGAGAAAGAACCAGGTGATCTGCCAGCAGAGAATGCAGCAGTAACAGAAAGTATAAGACAAAAGCAGTAACAACCTGAGATGGAGTCCAGCCTTGTGGTAGCTGAGAATGCATTTTATAAATGTATTGAATGAATGCTTGAAGGAAGGGTTTGTTTATGATGAATTATGTGGTAAAATAATAAAATTGTATGAAAGAAAAATGAGAAGAATGAAATAAAAACGTAAAGGCCCTTTACGCTAAATAACATGGATTATAAATTTTTATGAGAATAATACAGAGGAGAACGGAAGGAAGAAAGGATGATGGATATTATGGAAGAATATATATATATATATATATATATATATATATATATATATATATATATATATATTATATATATGGTATAAAAGGGGAGGAATGTCAAGATTTGATATTAGTTGTGATAGAAATTGTAGATCATGTTATAAGCAAAAGGGAGGATGTGAATCTTATGGTGGGTGATAGTATAGCAATAACCCACGCCTGGGTGTGGGTAATGCGGGATTTACCCAACAAAGATAACCGTGGGTAAATCCCGCATTACCCACACCCAGAAGTGGGTTATTGCTATTATACTATGACATTATTTAAGAAAATAAATAATTACTTTTCTTAAATAATGGCATTGTATAATGCCTCTTTGCTGCCCTTCCACAGCTGTCTGGTATCCGCGGCAGTTCTGATGTACTGCGCATGCCTACGCAGTACATTAGAGCTGTGGCCAAAAGCAACGGAGAAAGCAAGATCTCCGTTGCTTTTTACTGTTTCGCTATGTTAAATGGGTTTAACATAGCGAGACAGGTTTAAAATAAGCAACGGAGATGTCCGTTGCTTATTTTAAAGCTGTCTCGCTATGTTAAACCCATTTAACATACAAAACAGTAAAGCAATGGAGATCTTGCTTTCTCCGCTTTTTAAACCTGTCTCGCTATGTTAAATGGGTTTAACATAGCGAGGCAGTTTTAAAATAAGCAACAGAGATCTCCGTTGCTTATTTTAAAGCTGTCTCGCTATGTTAAACCCAGTTAACATAGCGAGACAGGTTTAAAAAAAAAGCAACGGAGAAAGCAAGATCTCCGTTGCTTTTTACACACTGTTTCTCTATGTTAAAGGAGTTTAACATAGCGAGACAGCTTTAAAAAAAGCAACGGAGATCTCCGTTGCTTTTTTTAAACCTGTGTCGCTATGTTAAACTCTTTTAACATAGCGAGACAGTGTTTTAAAAGAGACTTATACTAATGGAAAAAGTCCGGGCGACCGGACCTTTTTCCATTAGTATAAGTCGATTTACAATGTGCACACTGGCCAGTCAGCGTGCACGTTTTGGAATATTAATGGTGTTCATGGTATAATAAGGTATTTGATATAATGGGGCATGATACTTTGTAGAATGTTATAGAGCATACGGATTAGGTAATGTAATTAGGAGGGTGTATATGTCAGCATATCAGGATAATAGGGTGAGAGTGATAGTGAATGGGTGACTGAGTAAAGAAATATAGATGAAGTGTGGTACCAGATAAAGACATGCCATGAGTTGACTATGGTTTGCATTGGTGATGAATGTGACACTAAGTGAAGTAACTTATAAAATGAGAGATGCTAGATACATGATGCAAAATGGTGATACCAGTTATTTTGACATACACAGATGATATAGTGGTGGTTTGTCTGAATGGATGATAAAAGATCAATGCAGTTAGAACACCTACCTTTATAAATATGAAAATATTACTTTTATCTTGCCCTTCAGATGTTCTTGTTGGCCTAAGAGGTGCTGCCTATGGAAAATGAGCGTACGGTAGTAAATAAACCATTTTTGAATGTCGGCGGTTGTCCTACTCGATCAGCTCAGCCACGAGTAGCTCCTTCCAGGTCAAATATCATGACCTAATGACAAGAATGAGTGGAACACTTTTTCATATGCAGAACAGGAAGTGAAACATAATTCTAGCAACTGAAGGTGTGAGAATACCAAGGAGATTTGGCATTTCTTGTTTAAAAAATCCACACAAGGAAGTAATACTCCATCTTGCATGTCCTACCTCATAGAAAGTCCAATATTTTTTAATTGCTCCTATCTCTCACCTTCTTTGCTCAGGAACTCTTTTTACTGTACAGACATGGGGCAGCAAAGGACCAGTAAGGGGCATTATTAAAATATTGCCTAATTTCAATTAAAAAGTTAACTGAACAACAGTGTTTGTGTTTCAGATTTTGTTTTTTTCAGATCTATAAGTAGGAAACACTCTAATGTGTGGAACTACTGACTACAAGCATAAGTGGTTTACTGGAAAATATATAGTGCTCCACACATTGGCCTCAGCAACCACTCACAACATTTACTTCTGGCTAGGTACTAACAGCAAAGAAGAACAAACAGTAGTGCAGTATCACTGTTTTAAAGTTATTTTTTACTGAATGTCAAACTGCAATACATTTGGACCACAGTGGGTGAATATTTACCAATATAAGAGTTTATAATGACTAATATGGAACTTTTTGAAATTCTCATTGCTCTGTCATTTGCACTTGATCTTTAAAGGCAATGGGAATGACCTTAAATAAACATAATAGATGAGATTGTGTATTTTTCAATGAATGTGCCTTTGCTGGAATAAAACTTTGGAAAAAATTATGTAATTTTGATTCAGTGGGCAGGAACAGATTTATCTGGTGAATTTGGCATTAATGGAAAATAGTCTGTACATCAAATGATTATATAATCCTAGTAAAATATGAAAAGGAAATTGAACAATTAGTATTTTCTTTCATATGGGTTCAGGACTAAACGTAGTGAAAAGAGGTGTGTTTTATATGACTGAAAATGAAGGGGAATCGGGGTTACAAAATCCAGCTGTTTATTCTGCTTCTTTAAATGTGTACAGAGTATTAAAGTGAGTAAAGAAAAAGAATGAGAATTTAGTAGTGAGAATGTTTAAATATAACTACAAAAATTCTGCAAAATGATGAGCATAAGAAAAAAAGAAAAAGAATATGTGAATGAAGAAATTAAAAATGATCAAAAATACTGACATAGAAAACAAACTGAAAAAATGATGAAATAAAGAAAGATAGGAGAAAGTTTTATAATAATGTAATAAAACAATATTGTTATGCAAATCAGTGGGAAATTTATTAGAAGAAGTAAATAAAACCATTAAAATAATGAAAAGGTTGTGTACCTAGATAATAGAGTAGCAGGATTCCCTACAGAGACAGCTAATAAAAAACTTACCAGTAAAGAGGAGCATGCATATAAAAGGAAAGATGAAAGAGTTTGTTTATTTTGAAGATACAATAGAGCATGTTTTTTGAAATGTAAAATTGTGGAGAAATTCTGTTAAAAGTTGTGCGAAGAAAAATATTTTCAGAACATTAATGACATAAACTATATAGATATGAATATGATTCTCTATGGATATTGCAGAAATAAGAATAAAGAATATGTGAGAAGGATAGATAAGACTTTATTTAATATAGGCTATTTGAAATGAAAGACTGAATTAAATTTTGTTCATTCGGAAATGTATTTTGGCAGACATATTGAAAAAAAATCAGATGACATTTGTGGAAGAAGGGGAAGGGGTCTATTATAGAAGAATAATAACAATGAAGAAGTTAAAAAATGAAAAACAGTAGGAAATAGAAATATGTATATATGTGCCTATAAATACGTAAAGTCTGTAAATATGTAATTATGTAAATAATGTGTATATGTTGTTCATACACTTAGGTTCATAGGTGATTACTCTAGGCTAATGGCACAAAAGCCTTTAAAGTCTGGCCAGTAATACCCAGGATTTGGCAGTAATATATTTTAATTCCCCAGATATAGAATGTGATAGTATCAGTGTAGTGGGTCTTTGGGTTTTGGGGTCCTGAGTCATTTTACAGACTGCATCTGTCTATGGCCATGGACAGTACTCCAGGAGTGAATTTATAGTTCCCCATCCATTTATCCAAATTCTTATTATCGACACACACACACACACACACACAAACACACACACACACACACACACACACACACACATGCATACACTGAAGTGTCAGAGGCACAACAGGTAGCACACTTGTCCTTGGTGCAGAAGACTGTGGATTCTCTTCCCACACTGGGTAGATGGGTTGCTGATGCTACAGTAGAGCATAAGGTGGGTACTGTCTCCTGTGTGTTATCCTTCAGATGAGACGTTAAACTGAGATCCCATCTGCTTGGATTGGTGGTAGTTCAGATAGATGTAAACTATCCCATGGTAAGTTCCTTAATGGCCTGGCCATATTTGCCCTAGTAGTATAAATACCACCTTGGGACTCCCTTGGAAAGAGGCTGCTAGCCTCATTCAGCCAAATAAAGTTAAAAAAAATCACAGAGCATGCCTTTGTAAAAAAAAAAAACTGCAGAAACTGTGTCAGTATTGAAAGGACAACATATACAGTTGCATCTCTTTGAAAGCATTACTTAAAAAAAAAAACAAAGAGCTATGGACCTTGTGATGATGGTCAAGGTCATCTGACAAGAAAGGATCCTGTAGAGTGAAATAAAGAATTCAGTTTCATGGCTTTGCCACCTTTAACAAAATGTGCTGTTCCATCTCACAGTACAAATATTTCATGATTCAGATGGCAGGATCTGAAGCCCAGACCCCCATAGATTTCCCTATATACTTCTCAGTCTATGCAGTATACCTTACAGACATGCTGACAGAGACATCTGTATATAGCTGTGTGCTTGCTGATCTGCTGGAAACATTCTTGACCTGCTGCACAGTATGTGTAAACATCTGGGAGAGTAAGCAGTGTTAGTAAAGAACAAAGATATCTGGGTTCTGTGCTACCTCTGCTCTGTCTTTATGGGGCCCAAAATGCTGGCTGACTGAAGGGCACTGACCATTCCATCAAATAAACTATTTACACCCAGTGTTTGTTTTGAACGTATTTTCATTGTGGATGCACAGTATTGCCCTGTGCTGCAGTTCCTCTACAGTATAGCACTGGGAAACATTTCTATTTCCAGTCATTCAAAATGCTTCTGACATGTAGAGCATTCTGTGCTGCTGCTTTGTGTGCAGTTCACGTCCCAACCTAGTTTCCCATATACGGCTTGACAGATGTATGATTTCATTAAGGAAATGTGCATCTGTTGGCCCTGTGACTGAGATGCCTACTTTGCCTACCATCTGAAATAGAGTCTGCCTATGAATGTGGCTTCTAACCATCAGTGTCTGCCATGTCCACATCAATGCTGGATGCTTTGTCATAGCCTGACATTGCTGAGCAGCTCACACACATTTATGAATCAGCCCTTTATGCATGTCATAGAAATTGCCATGATGCCCTAACATGATGCAGAGATGATTCATAGAATCCAGATATTGTATTATTGTACATACCAATAATATTTATTCATCAAAACCAGATTAGGGAGTCGTTTCCTTAATTCAGACAATATAAGATGGATGCTGCTGTTCTAAAAATATGGTACCATAATTGGAATAGAATAATTTCAACATATAATCAATGTACTGTTAAATTTCTCACTTTTTACAAATTCATTCAATTTGCTTAGATTAAATTGTTGGTCTGAAATGTAATTTTCTACAATATCTTACACTGCAGAATTTTACTATTATGTGGCATCAAATTATAGCACAAGGTAAAACTGGTTAAGTTTAATGCTGTAGCAGTATGCTTAAGACTTCAAACAGGGACAAAATCAGTCATTGTACTATCTCTGCTGAGAATGCTGGCGGATACATTTGATGGCTGCATGAGCTATGCAAATCATTCAAAAAGTAATGCATAATTTATATTTTAAAACAATTTCTGTCACCGGTACATAGAAAAGAGAAACAATGCTTTTCTCACCCACAGCTGAGGGTGGATGGAAGATGGCATTTACATTCAAAAGGCTATATAATGACACTTTTATGGTAAAAAGGTATGGAATTTTACAACACAAGAAAATATATCATAATGCTTGTCTGACAGCTGCAAAGGTTAGTAGAATGTCTTATTTCTGTCTTCTTTTTGTCAGCACAGTTATAAAGATGCAGCTTCTTATATTTGTTGTAGGACAAAGTGCCCATTCATTAAGAAATGATACTTAAAATATAAAATAAATGATTTCTGATAATGAGCTATTTTATTAAGCTATTATTACCATTCTCCTGGTTGTGCTATGCAACTGCAAAATGCCTTAGCTTGGGCAATAACTGACAATATATTTTTTAGAAAAATGAAATCATATTATACAAATAACATTTTCTATACACCAAAGTTGAATCTCTATATTTTTTTATGACAGTGCAATTTTAACAGTTAAGTTACAAATTCAGGTTATGAAAAGCAGTGATGTAAGTATTGCATCACAGGGAAAAGTGTCAAGACTGGCCAAGGTAAGGAGTACTATAACATTGTTTCATAGAGGCCAAATTATAATTTGTTTAATTTTCTTCAGTTTTCAGCTAAATTTTAATAAATAAAAGTAAACAATAAATAAATTAACATATATATTCCTAGATCGTCTCTATCTCATAATCAGAAAACAAAGGAAGGCAATTTTGACATTCTCTCTCTGCTGAGAGGCCAAAATAATTTTGATAAGCTATGCATTGTAAGTAGTATGACCTACCCCATAACATACTTCCCAGAAATTTTAGCAGTGTCTGCAGTAATATTACAAAGAAACCACTGTTACTTGGGAATGTAATGTAATATGGTCCCAGAATTTCATTAGGGGAATTCTAATACTCCTACTGAAGATTTCACACAGCAGGTTACCCCTAACTTCTTAGAAAGAGCTACATAACTGGAGGATGCAACTTTGCCAAATAAATGACATCCACTCAGTTCAACTACATGAAACACATGGTGACATTTATAGACCCCTATCAGGCACCACTCCCATTTCAGACATTTGAAGCAAGTCTGCTATGATAGTTTGCCAAAGTAGAATCTTGCTGGGCACTAACTTCTAGTGGCATAATTTCTGATGGAACCTATAGCTGGAAACTGCAAACATATAAATTATTTTCTTAGTAAAGCTATAGTTACTTTTTTTGTACTCCTAAGATAATTTCTGCAGGATGTATAACCTGCTACCACCATCAACTAGACACAGAGCTAGTGTAACAAGCTAATCAATACTTAAAATTGAAGCTATATGATTAAAAGGTACACATAGGCTAGTATAAAGGTGCTGAACAATGACTCAACACCATGGAAAACATGCATCACTAAAGTCTATAAATGAAAAGTAGTGCACACAAAGCAGTAATACATGGACTTCACCCTCTTAGCAGTACCTGAGGTTCATTCTTCCATTTCAGCCCCATTCATTTAGCCATCAAGACCAAAATGTGATCAGGAAGGGAAAATATTAAAACTCTACTTGAGTCAATGAGTCCAAAGGATTACACACCTGTTTGCTAAGATTATTAAACACTCCATCTTTGTACAAAATTTTCTATTCATCAGCTTTGTAAGCAACTCCTCACTTACTTATTTGCCCATTGTGTATGGGTTTGTTGACTGAGGTACTGGACTCATTTAATCCCATTCATCCATTTCATTCGCAACCTAGGGGTACAATAACAACTAAAATATAAAGAAAATGTAAAGTGCAAGCAGTAAGGAGATGGATAAGGTACAGTTGTTATTGATGCAAATTATATGCAGACAATAGTAAAGAAGCATTGATAAATAGTAAATTTCAATTTATTTTACTTATTTACAATATATGCAACATACACATCATTTGTATAGGTGGTCAACAAAGATAGGTGGAAAATTTGAAAAACAGAGTGTGAACTAGGAAATGTATGTTAAGGAAAGTGAATGATTTAGTTAGTGGGGTAAATTGTAAACAGGAAAAAAGAGCTCTGGAAATAAAGGTGGTGACAAATGTGGATCAAAACTCTTGGACAGAGGAGTTTGATATAATATTAGGTTTGCTTTGCTATTGTTAGGAGTCAGGTTTTAAAAATGCATTCACTTATTAATGAGTTGGTAGTTATTAGTGAGTTGACAAGTCTATTTAAGGTGAGGGCATTATTGAAGTGAGAGAGGAGTTAATATGTTGTAGCAGATGTTTTATCATACATGACAGATGTGGTAAAGTGAGACTTTAAAGTGATTTATAGAGCAGTATGCGGAAAGAAGGCCTGAAATTTAATTAACTGATACTCAGTAAGCCTTGGAAATTGAGATGCAACTGAGTTTATAGGTTGAGATGGAAACTGCAGATATAGTTGGACAAGGTTTATTGGTCTGACAGATTATTTTCTTTAAACAGAGACAGTAGAAGTAGACCATATTCAAGTTGGGGTCAGAGCAGGCTTCTAACTATGGCTGCTTTGACTTCATGAGTAAGGAATGTGGAGTTTTGTTAATCTTAGATTTCAGGAGATTGGTGTGTGAAACTGCAGGTCCATATTAATGCCCAGGTGTTAAAATGTTATTATGGCTTCACTGCTGATTTTAGTGATGGACAAGAGGGTATCTAAGAGTTAGGGGTAGTTTGTTTTGGCTAGTGAGATAACAAAGTACATATATTTGGTATTGCTGTAGTTTAGAATAAGTTATTTCCATTCAAGCAGGCAACTAAGTCTGATGAGACAAAGTAGAGATTTTTTAGGCCTTACCTGTAATATGGTGTTGATCTGAAAATTATGAGCATAAAGTAGGATGTTAGGCATTTTGATTTGAGACTGAATGTTATTAATGAAGGGTATTCATAGTGGATGTAGATTATGAAGCCTTGTAATAAGCCTGAGGAAATGTTAATGGCTGAGGTAAAGGTATTACCTACTTACCTACTTTGATATTAAATGTTATAGCTAAGTAACTCTAGAACCATGAGATGGTAGTTAGTCAGAAGATGCAATGGTGAAGGTTATGAAGGGGCAGAACATGGTGTTTCACAGTGTTTGATACATTAATCTGACATAAAAAGAGAAACCTGTGAGAACTGTCTGTTTAGTGGATGTATGGATAGAGTCAGTGAGATACAGAAGGTCAGTAAGGGTGTCATGACCTTGTTGAAGCCATATGGGCATATCGTCAAGCTGTATCTCTAGAGGTAAAGACAATACAAAATATAAATAAGGAAGGAAAATGCCCCAAATTAGGAACACCTTTTAAATACTGATACTATTAAATTAGAACTTCTGAAAATATTTTCCAATTTTAGGAGGGACAGAGCAAAAGCATGAGAACAAATTAAAAGCATCCCTCCAAAATCTGGACAGTTGAGAGAAATGTTGGTAGGCTTAGAGTAAGTTGCATGTGTACTGAAAATCCATGGTGTGTAAATAAATTTCTCATTCCAGAAGTGCGTCTAAGTGTTGGCAAATTGCTACATTTTAGGGAATGGGATGATGGTAATTAACTTTCAAAGATGGAAAAGATTGCTGAGTTAGGAGGTCATTGAAGATATGATTAATTTGGTGAGCATATAGTCTTTGCATGTTTTTTTGAGTTGGAATACAGACTGTCACTGTCTGGGTTTTCATAATTAGGGATATAATCAATGATTTTTGGAGAAGGTTCCTGAGGTAAAAAAAAAAATGGTCAAGATATTGTGCATTGATGGGATTGGTGTCAGGTAATAGAATGAAAGGTGGATAAACCGTGAATTAAGTAGCATGAGTGATAAGGGGCTTAATGTTGTTTATTGTTGGAGATTTTATGTTCCAGTATTTTTTTGATTTCATTCCAAATCTCCTTGTGATTGGATAAGAGATTAGTTTGCTTTCAACAGAAGCATGCAACTTTGTTACAATGGAGTTTTGTTAACATTATTTCTGAGTTAAATATGTTGAAGCTGATATTTAGGGTAGTTAAGCTTTTCTACATGTTGTACACTGGGATTCGCTAGTTTTAAGAAAATGAGTGAGTTTGGTACTTATGTGTTATCGCAACCACGTATTCTCCCAACCACGTTGACTGCTGGTTGCAGGAAAGTGAATATACTGTTTGTATGATTATAATAAAATCATCCACTGTCTTGGTGTGCATTATCTTCTGTTCTCATCTGTCTGCCCACAACATCCCAGAAAAGTCTTATTAAGTTTTCTAAACTAAATCTGTTTGGTGTGATGAGTAACTTTCTAGTCTTACAAGGTTCATGTCACTTTGCAACTGATTATGTGCATTTGCAAATTTTTCAGCTCAGAAGAATAACTGTTTCAGGGTCAGAGTGTAACACTTTTTTTGCATTGAGGTGCCTAAAGGGGTTCTGCTAGGAAATTCAGCATAGGTCTCAACTGTTCAGATTTTCAGTTGATAATTTTGGTCTGTTCCTCATGAAATGTGTGTTTTTTTGGTGAATCCCTGGAGATAGAACTCAGTAAATAATGACAGACATTTGAGTTTCAGGCTTTGCATCCTTCATCAAATGCATGGTAATGCAAAACCTATTATTCTAACAGCTGTCTAAGTCTATAACAGCAATATTTACAAAATGTCCCTATTTTTCAGCCTTTGTCCCCTTATTATTTTTGTATATATTTATAATGATTGTATTTGCATAATCAAATAGCAGGTTGCAATCACATTTAAGTAAATATTGTGGTAGTATCAATATATGTCAGACAATCCTACTTAGTACCATTAAATCAAGTGTAAAACAACAATGGCTACTTTCTCAATAATACTGCTAACATGATGTTGAAAAAGCATGGTTGTGAAATTACAAATAATGGCCTGGCGAGAAAGAGTGGTTGAAATAATATGCAAGTACCGTTTGTTCTTTATATAGATATTAAATTATTGGAATAGTTGCTGCTGTTTTTGTTTGAAGGTCAAGTAGAATGTTAGTTAATATATCACTGGCAGTCAAACTAGCTTGTCGAAATGGAATTGCTGTGAAAGCTGTAGATATTTTAGTTGATTTATGCCTGCTAATATAGTGCATTGTGGGTAGCTGATGATTTTCTTGATTGGGTGAAACTGATTTAATAGTCGTCACTGAGATAACAAAGATGGATGTTAATGATGGGTTTCTTGGAGGTTTGTTTGCAATGACAAGATCCACAAGTAGGACGATTAATTATATTTTGATCTAGTTGGTTCATGAATTAATTAGCATAGTCTTACATCAGTAAGGCGACACATAAGATCGGTTTTATTGGGCTCAGCAAATTGGCATTAAAGTATTTACATATTAGTACATTAGACTTATTTGAAATGATTGAGAAAAGTCCTTTCATCATACACTGGAACTGGCCATAAAAGACAGAAGGGAGCTTATATCTAATTCCCCAGTGATTGTGGACATAAGTCAGTTTGAGTTGAATTCATATGTAGAAGAAGAAGAGATCATTGAGCAAGGCAAGTGACATTTGAGTAGGGGGCAGCAACCCCTGCTAGACTTAATACCTTGCTGCTCTTTGCAGATGATCTTACAATTGTGTGTATACATTATGAGTTCAAATTAAGCCAGGTTTCACAGATGTTAATAGCATCTAGAGTACACTGTTGGAGCCGGGCATATATCTGGTCCAGTTTGGTATTTAAGACAGCTGTGCTAATTAAGCCAACATTTAGGAAGGAGATACAAATTCTGAATGAGATATATTGATTATTGGAGCTGTAAATGATGTTCACAGGAGTAAATAGCAAGTACATGGATGGTTTCAGCAGACTAGCCTGCTTTTGTTTTGATAGAAAAAGGGACTTGATAAAGTGAAGGAACTAACCAGTTTCTTTGACATGAGTTAAGTAAGATATGAAAGGTGTAAAAGAAAAGGTATGGAATAAAAGAGCTGGGTAATGAGGTTTCTGTTAACAACAGAGTATGTGACAGTAGCTGTCAGCTTGGTTATATAGGAACATTACCACTCCAGCTGTAGCTAGTACGAGTGAAGTGCATGTACATAATAAGCATGGTTTGAGTAAGAATGAAGTGCATGTACATAATAAGCATGGTTTGAGTAAGAATGAAGTGCATGTACATAATAAGCATGGTTTGAGTAAGAATGAAGTGCATGTACATAATAAGCATGGTTTGAGTAAGAATGAAGTGCATGTACATAATAAGCATGGTTTGAGTAAGAATGAAGTGCATGTACATAATAAGCATGGTTTGAGTAAGAATGAAGTGCATGTACATAATAAGCATGGTTTGAGTAAGAATGAAGTGCATGTACATAATAAGCATGGTTTGAGTAAGAATGAAGTGCATGTACATAATAAGCATGGTTTGAGTAAGAATGAAGTGCATGTACATAATAAGCATGGTTTGAGTAAGAATGAAGTGCATGTACATAATAAGCATGGTTTAAGAATTATTTATATTATGGTGGGGGTTGTTAATATACTATTCAGCTGTTCAGCTATTGTATTCATTAATATTATACAATTCATTGGTGGGCCATTGCATTTTTTACACAGACCTTGGTAAAACATTTTAGTGACTGTTTTGTGGAGGATGTTTTAGTAGGTGAGTGTCTTGGGTTTTTATGTACATTATGAGGATGGGTGACAAACCATGATACAAATGGAAGATTGAGACATCACACCAAGTTCGAGGTAAAAGCAGCTTTTTCAAAAAATCAGTCACAAGAATCATTGACTGAATCATCTTGTACTCTGCACAAAGGGACCTTCTTGTTTGGTAAAGTTGCAGCTCTCCATATCCAAGGCAGCCTGGGAATCAGTCAGTAAGTCAATTAATTAATCAATCATGCAAATCAGGATCAGGCCAACAAAATGAATCCAGATGCATTAGAGGAACACAGACACCGATTATCAAACTCAAGTCCTAAGACAGGTAAGAATTTTGTAGAAACTTACTGCTGCTGAACTGATACCTTTTGGCAATCTTATGACAATGATCAAAGATAGCATTTAGTTTGCTGAGTTGTCTCCAATATTTAAAAAGAACATTATGTTATTTTGTTTTTCAGTTCTGACAGTCTCAGCATGTCACTGTGAAGTTTCTCTCTTTTAAGCATACTGTCTTGACACACAGGCTTTGGGTTAAAAAGGTAAAATAATCTGATGCAGCTTTTCAAGAAAAAAGTATTTGTTTCATATATTGTAGTAACTGATTGCAAATATTCTGACCAATAAATGCATGTTTATTAAAAATATATTCACTGTTAATTATATCATAATAGGCTAGCAAGCATAGTATCTGTCTAATTAATGTGGATTTATGCTCTTAAGTCACTTTGCTCTTTCATTACAAGCCATGAGGGAACCAATCCAATAAAATGGGACATAGTGAACGGGCCCTATACATCTGAACCCCTGATTTGGTTAACATATTTAGGGCACAAAGTCGAAGGAACTGTGTTTTCAAATAACAAGTTTCACTTTTTAAGCATGCTAGTACAATCAACAATGAAAAATGAAAGAAAGGATTAAACAGTTACAATGCAATAACACATTAAACCCATTTATCCATGGGAGGTGATTGTTTTCTGAATCTTATTTGCAGCAATTGCTCATTGTTTGCATTGATAGTAACTTTTATTCACCAAGTCAGTCTGATATCTTTGTTAGTACAAAAGTTAATAATGGATACATTTTTAGCAGTCTAATGCAATAAAACATTGGTATGATTAATCTATTGCGTGTTGTTATTTTTGAGTCATGACACTGTTAACTACCCTTTGTCTACTTTTGGATCATGACCACACAGCAGCTGCAATGCTGAATTTAAATCATATCTAATACAGTTTAACTTATTTTGTTGTCCATTTTAGTCTACACTGTTTACTAACTCATTATACTTTTGCTGCCCTCAGTGTAGTGGCCAACAAATTTAAATTATTAGTTTTATAATATCAATTAACGTGGTAACATTTGTCATGTTATTTTATGCACTTAATAAAACACTTTTTTACTGTTTCATAATTTTTGGCTTATCTTTCCACATGTCCCAGTCCATAGCTGAGTGGCTGTCCATTGAATACAGTTGATTCATTGTCCATGGCATATAAATAATTGAAAACAAAACATTCCAGTGGTGTCATTTTTCAAACAAAATAGGATTTGAGGTAGGTATTTCATGGAGATGTGTCAGCTGCCAGGTCTGATGCACTTTTATAGAATTCATCAGAAGTTTTTCAGGATTTCAATCACATCTTTTTGGATTTTTTTTTCAAAAATAAACTAGCAAGTGGGGATGACATCAATATTTTCAGCTGTGTTTCACATCAAGATGGTCTGGGAAATAATCGCGAAGAACAAATCATTTTGTACTCTCCACTAGAAATTCCATTCTGCGAATCAATATTCACATCAGGTTGTTTACTTTTAATCATGATGTCATTAATGTGATAAAACACATCTACTGTATTTAGCTGCAGTTTGTCAGGTCTCTTTCCAGTAATAAATGATACAGTGTGACACTGTGAAAAAAACTTTTTGGGCAACACTCAAAAAGAATATTGTCTGGCATCTCAAACACAAATCAAACCTTTCTCTCCTTGGCCCTCAGAATGCTGAAAAAGGCATTTAGCAAGTCCAGGATCAAATCATACAGTTTAGCAACAGAAGTTAATTTTTTCATGATAGCAAGGATACCTAGAAAAGCAACTGCAGCCAGTGAGGCAACATTGTTCAGTTCTCCATAATCCACATTTATTTGCAATGATCCATTAGACTTTTTCACTGGTGCCGATTCATTGAAGAGGTACAGCCCATCTGCACCAGTTTTAGTATTGTCTCTGATGTTACAGCATGCCCTGCATTCATGTTTGTTTGTATCTTTCGGCTTTTCCCAGTTAGGGGTCGCCACAGTGGAACTCCGGTCTGCTAATGATTGGTAGTGGATTTTTACGTACTGGGTTACCAGCCCTGACGCACAACCATCAACAAAGGCATGCCCCATTCACGTATGCCTCCACACAGAAGACGCTCTAGCTGAGAATCGAATGGGACAACGTCTTGCTATGAGGCAACAACGCTACCGTAGCACCACCACCGCAAAGGTATGCCCTGCAGCCCTGCATTCATGTAATACTGCTTAATGTCGACATCACAATCATCTTTAGCAAGGAAATATAAATCAGTTGCCATTTAGAGTCACTGTGAACTTCAACTTTGAATACATTGACAGAGCAGTGCTGCACTAAATTTCAAACTATGGTTTCTAGGTTTCTCCCTTTCAATATATCTATGTATGAGAGAGTTACCAAGTTGTTTTGTCTGTGTTTTTGTCTCATTATTAAGTGTGGGTGGAACACCATGCAAGCACATTTGCGCTTCTCCTTACAATTTAATTGTACGGCAGCACTTCCATAGTCACAAACCTGATGAAACCCAGTTAAAACTCTTTATAAGTTTCTGCTTGTAAGTTTCAATCAGTTTTAAAA